>NC_090657.1:72802126-73102126 GCF_040937935.1 Hyperolius riggenbachi
GTGAGCGCGCGTGCGGCGGCCCATACTCACGGGCAACCTGTCGCCGCAACACGCGCGCGCCGCGTGTTGCGGCGACAAATGTCACTCGTGAGTATGGGCCATCACACCCAGGCTCTGGACCTCTCACATCCAGAAAACCCACCAACACTGCCTCTATACTGAATGCTAAATTCGACACACACAAGCAATAGAACACAGCAATACATGCATGCAGCTTCATTTAAGTCGTCAGCAGGTGCTCGTCAGCCACTCAGGATGCACTGTCATACACCCTTTACCTGCCATACCACATCTAGCAGCCATTAGCATTCAGGTGGGAGGCTTCAGTTGGACGCAAATCGCAAGATTGCGTCGCTAGCAGGACCGCCCCGTGCAGGCATCCCTCCCACAGGGGTCCCTCCCTAACCGCTCACCTGTCTGCCATGTCCTAGAGCTGAAAAAAAACCGTTTAAAAACACACGATTGGTTCGCACGATGGCCAGGGGCCCCGGACCTCTCTCACTGGCCGGGGCCCCAAGGCCAATGCGTGATACCTGGAGGGGAGTGTAGGTGGGCCTGGACCTCTCACACCCAGGCTCTGGACCTCTCACATCCAGAAAACCCACCAACACTGCCTCCATACTGAATGCTAAATTCGACACACACAAGCAATAGAACACAGCAATACATGCATGCAGCTACATTTAAGTCGTCAGCAGGTGCTCGTCAGCCAATCAGGATGCACTGTCATACACCCTTTACCTGCCATACCACATCTAGCAGCCATTAGCATTCAGGTGGGAGGCTTCAGTTGGACGCAAATCGCAAGATTGCGTCGCTAGCAGGACCGCCCCGTGCAGGCATCCCTCCCACAGGGGTCCCTCCCTAACCGCTCACCTGTCTGCCATGTCCTAGAGCTGAAAAAATAACGTTTAAAAACACACGATTGGTTCGCACGATGGCCAGGGGCCCCGGACCTCTCTCACTTGCCGGGGCCCCAAGGCCAATGCGCGATACCTGGAGGGGAGTGTAGGTGGGCCTGGACCTCTCACACCCAGGCTCTGGACCTCTCACATCCAGAAAACCCACCAACACTGCCTCCATACTGAATGCTAAATTCGACACACACAAGCAATAGAACACAGCAATACATGCATGCAGCTACATTTAAGTCGTCAGCAGGTGCTCGTCAGCCACTCATAATGCACTGTCATACACCCTTTACCTGCCATACCACATCTAGCAGCCATTAGCATTCAGGTGGGAGGCTTTAGTTGGACGCAAATCGCAAGATTGCGTCGCTAGCAGGACCGCCCCGTGCAGGCATCCCTCCCACAGGGGTCCCTCCCTAACCGCTCACCTGTCTGCCATGTCCTAGAGCTGAAAAAAAAACGTTTAAAAACACACGATTGGTTCGCACGATGGCCAGGGGCCCCGGACCTCTCTCACTGGCCGGGGCCCCAAGGCCAATGCGCGATACCTGGAGGGGAGTGTAGGTGGGCCTGGACCTCTCACTTGGTGTGCTTTTGGTGGGGAGCATTTCTGCTCTTTGCTGATAGCCGGTATTCAGCAAAGCAATGTGGTAAATCCTTGCAATGCCTGCGGTGTGCATATGTCGCAAAGGTGCACTGCGTGCAACATTTCGGTGGCAGTTAGAATGCCATTCTCATTCTCTGGAATGAGACTCAAAAAACGCAATCACTGCAACATGGAGCCACAATTGCTTGGTAAAAGCGCAATCACACTCCATAAGCGATTGTGATTTTCCTTTTGCGATCCCAATGTTGAACCAGGCATAAGGGGGACCAACTGGGTCCCAATTATTTATCAGGTGGTTGTCATGGGTTCCAGACTTTACACTTGAGGGTGTAAGAGTGGTACCCATGATGACCACCTATCCCCCTTATCCCCCTTCAAAACTGCCATCCCCTATGCCTCACTCACTCCCTTCCCCCAACCTGCCCTAAGAGTCTACCTTGCCATGGTGGGCCGGCTTACAATCCTATTGGCCAAAATGTGATTTACTTTTAGCCAATTGGATTAGCCAAAGTACTCTGCCAAAAAGAATATAATAAACCATCTGAGAGGGAGATCAACTAATTAGAGCCCTTTAGTATTAGGCACGTTACAATTAAAAAAAAGGTATCGTGCCCATTTTGCCAATAGCAACAGCACGGCGATGAACATGTAAATTGCATTGCCTGGTTTTTGCTAGTGCAATTGGTATTTTCAATAATTACGATTGTCGGCCTGCATCTTTTTTGTTTTGTTTGCGCTTCTATGCTTTGTAACTTTTTGGTGAGGGTTGGTATGGCTGTGGGGAGGAGGAGGCCATACGTAGAACTTGGGGGTATATTTAAATCATTTTAAATATGCCCCTGAGTTCTACACTGCAGGCTGCAACAATTTGTAATCACCAAGCAAATTCTCTTACGGCCAGTTCACACTTGGTGTGCTTTTGGTGGGGAGCATTTCTGCTCTTTGCTGATAGCCGGTATTCAGCAAAGCAATGTGGTAAATCCTTGCAGTGCCTGCGGTGTGCATATGTCGCAAAGGTGCACTGCGTGCAACATTTCGGTGGCAGTTAGAATGCCATTCTCATTCTTTGGAATGAGACTCGAAAAACGCAATCACTGCAACATGGAGCCACAATTGCTTGGTAAAAACGCAATCACACTCCATAGGCGATTGTGATTTTCCTTTTGCGATCCCAATGTTGAACCAGGCCTAAGGGGGACCAACTGGGTCCCAATTATTTATCAGGTGGTTGTCATGGGTTCCAGACTTTACACTTGAAGGTGTAAGAGTGGTACTCATGATGACCACCTATCCCCCTTATCCCCCTTCAAAACTGCCACCCCCTATACCTCACTCACTCCCTTCCTCCAACCTGCCCTAAGAGTCTACCTTGCCATGGTGGGCCGGCTTACAATCCTATTGGCCGAAATGTGATTTACTTTTAGCCAATTGGATTAGCCAAAGTACTCTGCCAAAAAAGAATATAATAAACCATCTGAGAGGGAGATCAACTAATTAGAGCCCTTTTGTATTAGGCACGTTACAATTAAAAAAAAGGTATCGTGCCCATTTTGCCAATAGCAACAGCACGGCGATGAACATGTAAATTGCATTGCCTGGTTTTTGCTAGTGCAATTGGTATTTTCAATAATTACGATTGTCGGCCTGCATCTTTTTTGTTTTGTTTGCGCTTCTATGCTTTGTAACTTTTTGGTGAGGAGTGGTATGGCTGTGGGGAGGAGGAGGCCATACGTAGAACTTGGGGGTATATTTAAATCATTTTAAATATGCCCCTGAGTTCTACACTGCAGGCTGCAACAATTTGTAATCACCAATCAAATTCTCTCAAGGGCCAGTTCACACTTGGTGTGCTTTTGGTGGAGGGCGTTTCTGCTCTTTGCTGATAGCCAGTATTCAGCAAAGCACTGTGGTAAATCTTTGCAGTGCCTGAGGTGTGCAGATGTCGCACAGGTGCACTGCGTGCAACATTTCGGTGGCAGTTAGAATGCCATTCTCATTCTCTGGAATGAGATTCGAAAAACGCAATCAATGCAACATGGAGCCACAATTGCTTGGTAAAAATGCAATCACACTCCATAGGCGATTGTGATTTGCCTTTAGAGATCCCAATGTTGAACCAGGCCTAAGGGGGACCAACTGGGTCCCAATTATTTATCAGGTGGTTGTCATGGGTTCCAGACTTTACACTTAAGGGTGTAAGAGTGGTACCCATGATGACCACCTATCCCCCTTATCCCCCTTCAAAACTGCCATCCCCTATGCCTCACTCACTCCCTTCCCCCAACCTGCCCTAAGAGTCTACCTTGCCATGGTGGGCCGGCTTACAATCCTATTGGCCAAAATGTGATTTATTTTTAGCCAATTGGATTAGCCAAAGTACTCTGCCAAAAAAAAATATAATAAACCATCTGAGAGCGAGATCAACTAATTAGAGCTCTTTTGTATTAGGCACGTTACAATTAAAAAATGGTATAGTGCCCATTTTGCCAATAGCAACAGCATGGCGATGAACATGTAAATTGCATTGCCTGGTTTTTGCTAGTGCAATTGGTATTTTCAATAATTACGATTGTCGGCCTGCATCTTTTTTGTTTTGTTTGCTTTGTAACTTTTTGGTGAGGGTTGGTATGGCTGTGGGGAGGAGGAGGCCATACGTAGAACTTGGGGGTATATTTCAATCATTTTAAATATGCCCCTGAGTTCTACACTGCAGGCTGCAACAATTTGTAATCACCAATCAAATTCTCTTAAGGGCCAGTTCACACTTGGTGTGCTTTTGGTGGGGAGTATTTCTGCTCTTTGCTGATAGCCGGTATTCAGCAAAGCAATGTGGTAAATCCTTGCAGTGCCTGCGGTGTGCATATGTCGCAAAGGTGCACTGCATGCAACATTTCGGTGGCAGTTAGAATGCCATTCTCATTCTCTGGAATGAGACTTAAAAAAACGCAATCACTGCAACATGGAGCCACAATTGCTTGGTAAAAACGCAATCACACTCCATAGGCGATTGTGATTTTCCTTTTGCGATCCCAATGTTGAACCAGGCCTAAAGGGGACCAACTGGGTCCCAATTATTTATCAGGTGCTTGTCATGGGTTCCAGACCTTACACTTGAGGGTGTAAGAGTGGTACTCATGATGACCACCTATCCCCCTTATCCCCCTTCAAAACTGCCATCCCCTATGCCTCACTCACTCCCTTCCCCCAACCTGCCCTAAGAGTCTACCTTGCCATGGTGGGCCGGCTTACAATCCTATTGGCCAAAATGTGATTTACTTTTAGCCAATTGGATTAGCCAAAGTACTCTGCCAAAAAAGAATATAATAAACCATCTGAGAGGGAGATCAACTAATTAGAGCCCTTTTGTATTAGGCACGTTACAATTAAAAAATGGTATCATGCCCATTTTGCCAATAGCAACAGCACGGCGATGAACATGTAAATTGCATTGCCTGGTTTTTGCTAGTGCAATTGGTATTTTCAATAATTACGATTGTCGGCCTGCATCTTTTTTGTTTTGTTTGCGCTTCTATGCTTTGTAACTTTTTGGTGAGGGTTGGTATGGCTGTGGGGAGGAGGAGGCCATACGTAGAACTTGGGGGTATATTTAAATCATTTTAAATATGCCCCTGAGTTCTACACTGCAGGCTGCAACAATTTGTAATCACCAATCAAATTCTCTTAAGGGCCAGTTCACACTTGGTGTGCTTTTGGCGGGGAGCATTTCTGCTCTTTGCTGATAGCCGGTATTCAGAAAAGCAATGTGGTAAATCCTTGCAGTGCCTGCGGTGTGCATATGTCGCAAAGGTGCACTGCGTGCAACATTTCGGTGGCAGTTAGAATGCCATTCTCATTCTCTGGAATGAGACTCGAAAAACGCAATCACTGCAACATGGAGCCACAATTGCTTGGTAAAAACGCAATCACACTCCATAAGCGATTGTTATTTTCCTTTTGCGATCCCAATGTTGAACCAGGCATAAGGGGGATCAACTGGGTCCCAATTATTTATCAGGTGGTTGTCATGGGTTCCAGACTTTACACTTGAGGGTGTAAGAGTGGTACCCATGATGACCACCTATCCCCCTTATCCCCCTTCAAAACTGCCATCCCCTATGCCTAACTCACTCCCTTCCCCCAACCTGCCCTAAGAGTCTACCTTGCCAAGGTGGGCCGGCTTACAATCCTATTGGCCATAATGTGATTTACTTTTAGCCAATTGGATTAGCCAAAGTACTCTGCCAAAAAAGAATATAATAAACCATCTGAGAGGGAGATCAACTAATTAGAGCCCTTTTGTATTAGGCACGTTACAATTAAAAAATGGTATCGTGCCCATTTTGCCAATAGCAACAGCACGGCGATGAACATGTAAATTGCATTGCCTGGTTTTTGCTAGTGCAATTGGTATTTTCAATAATTACGATTGTCGGCCTGCATCTTTTTTGTTTTGTTTGCTTTGTAACTTTTTGGTGAGGGTTGGTATGGCTGTGGGGAGGAGGAGGCCATACGTAGAACTTGGGGGTATATTTAAATCATTTTAAATATGCCCCTGAGTTCTACACTGCAGGCTGCAACAATTTGTAATCACCAATCAAATTCTCTAAAGGGCCAGTTCACACTTGGTGTGCTTTTGGTGGGGAGCATTTCTGCTCTCTGCTGATAGCCGGTATTCAGCAAAGCAATGTGGTAAATCCTTGCAGTGCCTGCGGTGTGCATATGTTGCAAAGGTGCACTGCGTGCAACATTGCGGTGGCAGTTAGAATGCCATTCTCATTCTCTGGAATGAGACTCGAAAAACGCAATCACTGCAACATGGAGCCACAATTGCTTGGTAAAAATGCAATCACACTCCATAAGTGATTGTGATTTTCCTTTTGCGATCCCAATGTTGAACCAGGCATAAGGGGGACCAACTGGGTCCCAATTATTTATCAGGTGCTTGTCATGGGATCCAGACTTTACACTTGAGGGTGTAAGAGTGGTACCCATGATGACCACCTATCCCCCTTATCCCCCTTCAAAACTGCCATCCCCTATGCCTAACTCACTCCCTTCCCCCAACCTGCCCTAAGAGTCTACCTTGCCATGGTGGGCCGGCTTACAATCCTATTGGCCAAAATGTGATTTACTTTTAGTCAATTGGATTAGCCAAAGTACTCTGCCAAAAAGAATATAATAAACCATCTGAGAGGGAGATCAACTAATTATAGCCCTTTTGTATTAGGCACGTTACAATTAAAAAATGGTATCGTGCCTATTTTGCCAATAGCAACAGCACAGCGATGAACATGTAAATTGCATTGCCTGGTTTTTGCTAGTGCAATTGGTATTTTCAATAATTACGGTTGTCGGCCTGCATCTTTTTTGTTTTGTTTGCTTTGTAACTTTTTGGTGAGGGTTGGTATGGCTGTGGGGAGGAGGAGGCCATACGTAGAACTTGGGGGTATATTTAAATCATTTTAAATATGCCCCTGAGTTCTACACTGCAGGCTGCAACAATTTGTAATCACCAATCAAATTCTCTTAAGGGCCAGTTCACACTTGGTGTGCTTTTGGTGGGGAGCATTTCTGCTCTTTGCTGATAGCCGGTATTCAGCAAAGCAATGTGGTAAATCCTTGCAGTGCCTGCGGTGTGCATATGTCGCAAAGGTGCACTGCGTGCAACATTTCGGTGGCAGTTAGAATGCCATTCTCATTTTTTGGAATGAGACTCGAAAAACGCAATCACTGCAACATGGAGCCACAATTGCTTGGTAAAAACGCAATCACAATCCATAAGCCATTGTGATTTTCCTTTTGCGATCCCAATGTTGAACCAGGCATAAGGGGGACCAACTGGGTCCCAATTATTTATCAGGTGGTTGTCATGGGTTCCAGACTTTACACTTGAGGGTGTAAGAGTGGTACCCATGATGACCACCTATCCCCCTTCAAAACTGCCATCCCCTATGCCTAACACACTCCCTTCCCCCAACCTGCCCTAAGAGTCTACCTTGCCATGGTGGGCCGGCTTACAATCCTATTGGCCATAATGTGATTTACTTTTAGCCAATTGGATTAGCCAAAGTACTCTGCCAAAAAAGAATATAATAAACCATCTGAGAGGGAGATCAACTATGTAGAGCCCTTTTGTATTAGGGACGTTACAATTAAAAAAAAAGGTATCATGCCCATTTTGCCAATAGCAACAGCACGGCGATGAACATGTAAATTGCATTGCCAGGTTTTTGCTAGTGCAATTGGTATTTTCAATAATTACGATTGTCGGCCTGCATCTTTTTTGTTTTGTTTGCGCTTCTATGCTTTGTAACTTTTTGGTGAGGATTGGTATGGCTGTGGGGAGGAGGAGGCCATACGTAGAACTTGGGGGTATATTTAAATCATTTTAAATATGCCCCTGAGTTCTACACTGCAGGCTGCAACAATTTGTAATCACCAATCAAATTCTCTTAAGGGCCAGTTCACACTTGGTGTGCTTTTGGTGGGGAGCATTTCTGCTCTCTGCTGATAGCCGGTATTCAGCAAAGCAATGTGGTAAATCCTTGCAGTGCCTGCGGTGTGCATATGTCGCAAAGGTGCACTGCGTGCAACATTTCGGTGGCAGTTAGAATGCCATTCTCATTCTCTGGAATGAGACTCGAAAAACGCAATCACTGCAACATGGAGCCACAATTGCTTGGTAAAAACGCAATCACACTCCATAAGCGATTGTGATTTTCCTTTTGCGATCCCAATGTTGAACCAGGCATAAGGGGGACCAACTGGGTCCGAATTATTTATCAGGTGCTTGTCATGGGTTCCAGACTTTACACTTGAGGGTGTAAGAGTGGTACCCATGATGACCACCTATCCCCCTTATCCCCCTTCAAAACTGCCATCCCCTATGCCTAACTCACTCCCTTCCCCCAACCTGCCCTAAGAGTCTACCTTGCCATGGTGGGCCGGCTTACAATCCTATTGGCCAAAATGTGATTTACTTTTAGTCAATTGGATTAGCCAAAGTACTCTGCCAAAAAGAATATAATAAACCATCTGAGAGGGAGATCAACTAATTAGAGCCCTTTTGTATTAGGCACGTTACAATTAAAAAATGGTATCATGCCCATTTTGCCAATAGCGACAGCACGGCGATGAACATGTAAATTGCATTGCCTGGTTTTTGCTAGTGCAATTGGTATTTTCAATAATTACGATTGTCGGCCTGCATCTTTTTTGTTTTGTTTGCGCTTCTATGCTTTGTAACTTTTTGGTGAGGATTGGTATGGCTGTGGGGAGGAGGAGGCCATACGTAGAACTTGGGGGTATATTTAAATCATTTTAAATATGCCCCTGAGTTCTACACTGCAGGCTGCAACAATTTGTAATCACCAATCAAATTCTCTCAAGGGCCAGTTCACACTTGGTGTGCTTTTGGTGGAGGGCGTTTCTGCTCTTTGCTGATAGTCGGTATTCAGCAAAGCACTGTGGTAAATCCTTGCAGTGCCTGAGGTGTGCATATGTCGCACAGGTGCACTGCGTGCAACATTTCGGTGGCAGTTAGAATGCCATTCTCATTCTCTGGAATGAGATTCGAAAAACGCAATCAATGCAGCATGGAGCCACAATTGCTTGGTAAAAGTGCAATCACACTCCATAGGCGATTGTGATTTGCCTTTTGAGATCCCAATGTTAAACCAGGCCTAAGGGGGACCAACTGGGTCCGAATTATTTATCAGGTGGTCGTTGTGTTTCCAGACTTTACACTTGAGGGTGTAAGAGTGGTACCCATGATTACCACCTATCCCTCTTATCCCTCTTCAAAACAGCCATCCCCTATACCTCTCTCACTTCCTTTCTCCAACCTGCCCTAAGAGTCTACCTTGCCATGGTGGGCCGGCTTACAATCCTATTGGCCAAAATGTGATTTACTTTTAGCCAATTGGATTAGCCAAAGTACTCTGCCAAAAAAGAATATAATAAACCATCTGAGAGGGAGATCAACTAATTAGACCCCTTTTGTATTAGGCACGTTACAATTAAAAAATGGTATCGTGCCCATTTTGCCAATAGCAACAGCACGGCGATGAACATGTAAATTGCATTGCCTGGTTTTTGCTAGCGCAATTGGTATTTTCAATAAATACGATTGTCGGCCTGCATCTTTTTTGTTTTGTTTGCGCTTCTATGCTTTGTAACTTTTTGGTGAGGGTTGGTATGGCTGTGGGGAGGAGGAGGCCATACGTAGAACTTGGGGGTATATTTAAATCATTTTAAATATGCCCCTGAGTTCTACACTGCAGGCTGCAACAATTTGTAATCACCAATCAAATTCTCTTAAGGGCCAGTTCACACTTGGTGTGCTTTTGGTGGGGAGCATTTCTGCTCTTTGCTGATAGCCGGTATTCAGAAAATCAATGTGGTAAATCCTTGCAGTGCCTGCGGTGTGCATATGTCGCAAAGGTGCACTGCGTGCAACATTTCGGTGGCAGTTAGAATGCCATTCTCATTCTCTGGAATGAGACTCGAAAAACGCAATCACTGCAACATGGAGCCACAATTGCTTGGTAAAAATGCAATCACACTCCATAAGCGATTGTTATTTTCCTTTTGCGATCCCAATGTTGAACCAGGCATAAGGGGGACCAACTGGGTCCCAATTATTTATCAAGTGGTTGTCATGGGTTCCAGACTTTACACTTGAGGGTGTAAGAGTGGTACCCATGATGACCACCTATCCCCCTTATCCCCCTTCAAAACTGCCATCCCCTATGCCTAACTCACTCCCTTCCCCCAACCTGCCCTAAGAGTCTACCTTGCCAAGGTGGGCCGGCTTACAATCCTATTGGCCATAATGTGATTTACTTTTAGCCAATTGGATTAGCCAAAGTACTCTGCCAAAAAAGAATATAATAAACCATCTGAGAGGGAGATCAACTAATTAGAGCCCTTTTGTATTAGGCACGTTACAATTAAAAAAAAGGTATCGTGCCCATTTTGCCAATAGCAACAGCACGGCGATGAACATGTAAATTGCATTGCCTGGTTTTTGCTAGTGCAATTGGTATTTTCAATAATTACGATTGTCGGCCTGCATCTTTTTTGTTTTGTTTGCTTTGTAACTTTTTGGTGAGGGTTGGTATGGCTGTGGGGAGGAGGAGGCCATACGTAGAACTTGGGGGTATATTTAAATCATTTTAAATATGCCCCTGAGTTCTACACTGCAGGCTGCAACAATTTGTAATCACCAATCAAATTCTCTTAAGGGCCAGTTCACACTTGGTGTGCTTTTGGTGGGGAGCATTTCTGCTCTTTGCTGATAGCCGATATTCAGCAAAGCAATGTGGTAAATCCTTGCAGTGCCTGCGGTGTGCATATGTCGCAAAGGTGCACTGCGTGCAACATTTCGGTGGCAGTTAGAATGCCATTCTCATTTTTTGGAATGAGACTCGAAAAACGCAATCACTGCAACATGGAGCCACAATTGCTTGGTAAAAACGCAATCACAATCCATAAGCGATTGTGATTTTCCTTTTGCGATCCCAATGTTGAACCAGGCATAAGGGGGACCAACTGGGTCCCAATTATTTATCAGGTGGTTGTCATGGGTTCCAGACTTTACACTTGAGGGTGTAAGAGTGGTACCCATGATGACCACCTATCCCCCTTATCCCCCTTCAAAACTGCCATCCCCTATGCCTAACTCACTCCCTTCCCCCAACCTGCCCTAAGAGTCTACCTTGCCATGGTGGGCCGGCTTACAATCCTATTGGCCATAATGTGATTTACTTTTAGCCAATTGGATTAGCCAAAGTACTCTGCCAAAAAAGAATATAATAAACCATCTGAGAGGGAGATCAACTAATTACAGCCCTTTTATATTAGGCACGTTACAATTAAAAAAAAGGTATCGTGCCCATTTTGCCAATAGCAACAGCACGGCGATGAACATGTAAATTGCATTGCCTGGTTTTTGCTAGTGCAATTGGTATTTTCAATAATTACGATTGTCGGCCTGCATCTTTTTTGTTTTGTTTGCGCTTCTATGCTTTGTAACTTTTTGGTGAGGATTGGTATGGCTGTGGGGAGGAGGAGGCCATACGTAGAACTTGGGGGTATATTTAAATCATTTTAAATATGCCCCTGAGTTCTACACTGCAGGCTGCAACAATTTGTAATCACCAATCAAATTCTCTTAAGGGCCAGTTCACACTCGGTGTGCTTTTGGTGGGGAGCACTTCTGCTCTCTGCTGATAGCCGGTATTCAGCAAAGCAATGTGGTAAATCCTTGCAGTGCCTGCGGTGTGCATATGTCGCAAAGGTGCACTGCGTGCAACATTTCGGTGGCAGTTAGAATGCCATTCTCATTCTCTGGAATGAGACTCGAAAAACGCAATCACTGCAACATGGAGCCACAATTGCTTGGTAAAAACGCAATCACACTCCATAAGCGATTGTGATTTTCCTTTTGCGATCCCAATGTTGAACCAGGCATAAGGGGGACCAACTGGGTCCCAATTATTTATCAGGTGCTTGTCATGGGTTCCAGACTTTACACTTGAGGGTGTAAGAGTGGTACCCATGATGACCACCTATCCCCCTTATCCCCCTTCAAAACTGCCATCCCCTATGCCTAACTCCCTCCCCTCCCCCAACCTGCCCTAAGAGTCTACCTTGCCATGGTGGGCCGGCTTACAATCCTATTGGCCATAATGTGATTTACTTTTAGCCAATTGGATTAGCCAAAGTACTCTGCCAAAAAAGAATATAATAAACCATCTGAGAGGGGAGATCAACTAATTAGAGCCCTTTTGTATTAGGCACGTTACAATTAAAAAATGGTATCGTGCCCATTTTACCAATAGCAACAGCACGGCGATGAACATGTAAATTGCATTGCCTGGTTTTTGCTAGTGCAATTGGTATTTTCAATAATTACGATTGTCGGCCTGCATCTTTTTTGTTTTGTTTGCTTTGTAACTTTTTGGTGAGGGTTGGTATGGCTGTGGGGAGGAGGAGGCCATACGTAGAACTTGGGGGTATATTTAAATCATTTTAAATATGCCCCTGAGTTCTACACTGCAGGCTGCAACAATTTGTAATCACCAATCAAATTCTCTTAAGGGCCAGTTCACACTTGGTGTGCTTTTGGTGGGGAGCATTTCTGCTCTTTGCTGATAGCCGGTATTCAGCAAGGCAATGTGGTAAATCCTTGCAGTGCCTGCGGTGTGCATATGTCGCAAAGGTGCACTGCATGCAACATTTCGGTGGCAGTTAGAATGCCATTCTCATTCTCTGGAATGAGACTCGAAAAACGCAATCACTGCAACATGGAGCCACAATTGCTTGGTAAAAACGCAATCACACTCTATAAGCGATTGTGATTTTCCTTTTGCGATCCCAATGTTGAACCAGGCTTAAGGGGGACCAACTGGGTCCCAATTATTTATCAGGTGGTTGTCATGGGTTCCAGACTTTACACTTGAGGGTGTAAGAGTGGTACCCATGATGACCACCTATCCCCCTTATCCCCATTCAAAACTGCCATCCCCTATGCCTCACTCACTCCCTTCCCCCAACCTGCCCTAAGAGTCTACCTTGCCATGGTGGGCCGGCTTACAATCCTATTGGCCATAATGTGATTTACTTTTAGCCAATTGGATTAGCCAAAGTACTCTGCCAAAAAAGAATATAATAAACCATCTGAGAGGGAGATCAACTAATTAGAGCCCTTTTGTATTAGGCACGTTACAATTAAAAAATGGTATCATGCCCATTTTGCCAATAGCAACAGCACGGCGATGAACATGTAAATTGCATTGCCTGGTTTTTGCTAGTGCAACTGGTATTTTCAATAATTACGATTGTCGGCCTGCATCTTTTTTGTTTTGTTTGCTTTGTAACTTTTTGGTGAGGGTTGGTATGGCTGTGGGGAGGAGGAGGCCATACGTAGAACTTGGGGGTATATTTAAATCATTTTAAATATGCCCCTGAGTTCTACACTGCAGGCTGCAACAATTTGTAATCACCAATCAAATTCTCTTAAGGGCCAGTTCACACTTGGTGTGCTTTTGGAGGGGAGCATTTCTGCTCTTTGCTGATAGCCGGTATTCAGCAAAGCAATGTGGTAAATCCTTGCAGTGCCTGTGGTGTGCATATGTCGCAAAGGTGCACTGCGTGCAACATTTCGGTGGCAGTTAGAATGCCATTCTCATTCTCTGGAATGAGACTCGAAAAACGCAATCATTGCAACATGGAGCCACAATTGCTTGGTAAAAACGCAATCACACTCCATAAGCGATTGTGATTTTCCTTTTGCGATCCCAATGTTGAACCAGGCATAAGGGGGACCAACTGGGACCCAATTAATTAACAGGTGGTTGTCATGGGTTCCAGACTTTACACTTGAGGGTGTAAGAGTGGTACCCATGATGATCACCTATCCCCCTTATCCCCCTTCAAAACTGCCATCCCCTATGCCTAACTCGCTCCCTTCCCCCAACCTGCCCTAAGAGTCTACCTTGCCATGGTGGGCCGGCTTACAATCCTATTGGCCATAATGTGATTTACTTTTAGCCAATTGGATTAGCCAAAGTACTCTGCCAAAAAAGAATATAATAAACCATCTGAGAGGGAGATCAACTAATTAGAGCCCTTTTGTATTAGGCACGTTACAATTAAAGAGACACTGAAGCGAAAAAAAATATATGATATAATGAATTGGTTGTGTACTATGAATAATTACTAGAAGATTAGCAGCAAAGAAAATATTCTCATATTTTTATTTTCAGGTATATAGTGTTTTTTCTAACATTGCATCACTCTATAATATGTGCAGATTACACAACACTCAGCATTCAAAATGAGTCTTTCAGAGCAGTCTGTGAAGTAATTAACTCTCCTCTAGCAGAGGAAGAGTAAACAGTTCAATTACAGTTGAGATAATAATAGTTAGATAACAGCCCTCTCCACGACCAAGTTAGTCGGAGAGCTTAATAGCTTTTTTGCATAGAGATAACAACTGGAGTTTCTCAACTCTTCCTGTACTGGAAACATTTAGACTGATGTATCTGATCTTAATGTTTTTTTTCTTAGCTGTACTACACATACAAATCATAATATCATCATTTTTTTTTCGCTTCAGTGTCTCTTTAAAAAATGGTATCGTGCCCATTTTGCCAATAGCAACAGCACGGCGATGAACATGTAAATTGCATTGCCTGGTTTTTGCTAGTGCAATTGGTATTTTCAATAATTACTATTGTCGGCCTGCATCTTTTTTATTTTGTTTGCGCTTCTATGCTTTGTAACTTTTTGGTGAGGGTTGGTATGGCTGTGGGGAGGAGGAGGCCATACGTAGAACTTGGGGGTATATTTAAATCATTTTAAATATGCCCCAGAGTTCTACACTGCAGGCTGCAACAATTTGTAATCACCAATCAAATTCTCTTAAGGGCCAGTTCACACTTGGTGTGCTTTTGGTGGGGAGCATTTCTGCTCTTTGCTGATAGCCGGTATTCAGCAAAGCAATGTGGTAAATCCTTGCAGTGCCTGCGGTGTGCATATGTCACAAAGGTGCACTGCGTGCAACATTTCGGTGGCAGTTAGAATGCCATTCTCATTCTCTGGAATGAGACTCGAAAAACGCAATCACTGCAACATGGAGCCACAATTGCTTGGTAAAATTGCAATCACACTCCATAGGCGATTGTGATTTTCCTTTTGCGATCCCAATGTTGAACCAGGCCTAAGGGGGACCAACTGGGTCCCAATTATTTATCAGGTGGTTGCCATGGGTTCCAGACTTTACACTTGAGGGTGTAAGAGTGGTACTCATGATGACCACCTATCCCCCTTATCCCCCTTCAAAACTGCCATCCCCTATGCCTCACTCACTCCCTTCCCCCAACCTGCCCTAAGAGTCTACCTTGCCATGGTGGGCTGGCTTACAATCCTATTGGCCATAATGTGATTTACTTTTAGCCAATTGGATTAGCCAAAGTACTCTGCCAAAAAAGAATATAATAAACCATCTGAGAGGGAGATCAACTAATTAGAGCCCTTTCGTATTAGGCACGTTACAATTAAAAAATGGTATCGTGCCCATTTTGCCAATAGCAACAGCACGGCGATGAACATGTAAATTGCATTGCCTGGTTTTTGCTAGTGCAATTGGTATTTTCAATAATTACGATTGTCGGCCTGCATCTTTTTTGTTTTGTTTGCGCTTCTATGCTTTGTAACTTTTTGGTGAGGATTGGTATGGCTGTGGGGAGGAGGAGGCCATACGTAGAACTTGGGGGTATATTTAAATCATTTTAAATATGCCCCCGAGTTCTACACTGCAGGCTGCAACAATTTGTAATCACCAATCAAATTCTCTCAAGGGCCAGTTCACACTTGGTGTGCTTTTGGTGGAGGGCGTTTCTGCTCTTTGCTGATAGCCGGTATTCAGCAAAGCACTGTGGTAAATCCTTGCAGTGCCTGAGGTGTGCATATGTCGCACAGGTGCACTGCGTGCAACATTTCAGTGGCAGTTAGAATGCCATTCTCATTCTCTGGAATGAGATTCGAAAAACGCAATCAATGCAGCATGGAGCCACAATTGCTTGGTAAAAATGCAATCACACTCCATAGGCGATTGTGATTTGCCTTTTGAGATCCCAATGTTAAACCAGGCCTAAGGGGGACCAACTGGGTCCGAATTATTTATCAGGTGGTCGTTGTGTTTCCAGACCTTACACTTGAGGGTGTAAGAGTGGTACCCATGATTACCACCTATCACTCTTATCCCTCTTCAAAACTGCCATCCCCTATACCTCTCTCACTTCCTTTCTCCAACCTGCCCTAAGAGTCTACCTTGCCATGGTGGGCCGGCTTACAATCCTATTGGCCAAAATGTGATTTACTTTTAGCCAATTGGATTAGCCAAAGTACTCTGCCAAAAAAGAATATAATAAACCATCTGAGAGGGAGATCAACTAATTAGAGCCCTTTTGTATTAGGCACGTTACAATTAAAAAATGGTATCGTGCCCATTTTGCCAATAGCAACAGCACGGCGATGAACATGTAAATTGCATTGCCTGGTTTTTGCTAGTGCAATTGGTATTTTCAATAAATACGATTGTCGGCCTGCATCTTTTTTGTTTTGTTTGCGCTTCTATGCTTTGTAACTTTTTGGTGAGGGTTGGTATGGCTGTGCGGAGGAGGAGGCCATACGTAGAACTTGGGGGTATATTTAAATCATTTTAAATATGCCCCTGAGTTCTACACTGCAGGCTGCAACAATTTGTAATCACCAATCAAATTCTCTTAAGGGCCAGTTCACACTTGGTGTGCTTTTGGAGGGGAGCATTTCTGCTCTTTGCTGATAGCCGGTATTCAGCAAAGCAATGTGGTAAATCCTTGCAGTGCCTGTGGTGTGCATATGTCGCAAAGGTGCACTGCGTGCAACATTTCGGTGGCAGTTAGAATGCCATTCTCATTCTCTGGAATGAGACTCGAAAAACGCAATCATTGCAACATGGAGCCACAATTGCTTGGTAAAAACGCAATCACACTCCATAAGCGATTGTGATTTTCCTTTTGCGATCCCAATGTTGAACCAGGCATAAGGGGGACCAACTGGGACCCAATTAATTAACAGGTGGTTGTCATGGGTTCCAGACTTTACACTTGAGGGTGTAAGAGTGGTACCCATGATGACCACCTATCCCCCTTATCCCCCTTCAAAACTGCCATCCCCTATGCCTAACTCGCTCCCTTCCCCCAACCTGCCCTAAGAGTCTACCTTGCCATGGTGGGCCGGCTTACAATCCTATTGGCCATAATGTGATTTACTTTTAGCCAATTGGATTAGCCAAAGTACTCTGCCAAAAAAGAATATAATAAACCATCTGAGAGGGAGATCAACTAATTAGAGCCCTTTTGTATTAGGCACGTTACAATTAAAGAGACACTGAAGCGAAAAAAAATATATGATATAATGAATAGGTTGTGTACTATGAATAATTACTAGAAGATTAGCAGCAAAGAAAATATTCTCATATTTTTATTTTCAGGTATATAGTGTTTTTTCTAACATTGCATCACTCTATAATATGTGCAGATTACACAACACTCAGCATTCAAAATGAGTCTTTCAGAGCAGTCTGTGAAGTAATTAACTCTCCTCTAGCAGAGGAAGAGTAAACAGTTCAATTACAGTTGAGATAATAATAGTCAGATAACAGCCCTCTCCACGACCAAGTTAGTCGGAGAGCTTAATAGCTTTTTTGCATAGAGATAACAACTGGAGTTTCTCAACTCTTCCTGTACTGGAAACATTTAGACTGATGTATCTGATCTTAATGTTTTTTTTCTTAGCTGTACTACACATACAAATCATAATATCATCATTTTTTTTTCCGCTTCAGTGTCTCTTTAAAAAATGGTATCGTGCCCATTTTGCCAATAGCAACAGCACGGCGATGAACATGTAAATTGCATTGCCTGGTTTTTGCTAGTGCAATTGGTATTTTCAATAATTACTATTGTCGGCCTGCATCTTTTTTATTTTGTTTGCGCTTCTATGCTTTGTAACTTTTTGGTGAGGGTTGGTATGGCTGTGGGGAGGAGGAGGCCATACGTAGAACTTGGGGGTATATTTAAATCATTTTAAATATGCCCCAGAGTTCTACACTGCAGGCTGCAACAATTTGTAATCACCAATCAAATTCTCTTAAGGGCCAGTTCACACTTGGTGTGCTTTTGGTGGGGAGCATTTCTGCTCTTTGCTGATAGCCGGTATTCAGCAAAGCAATGTGGTAAATCCTTGCAGTGCCTGCGGTGTGCATATGTCACAAAGGTGCACTGCGTGCAACATTTCGGTGGCAGTTAGAATGCCATTCTCATTCTCTGGAATGAGACTCGAAAAACGCAATCACTGCAACATGGAGCCACAATTGCTTGGTAAAATTGCAATCACACTCCATAGGCGATTGTGATTTTCCTTTTGCGATCCCAATGTTGAACCAGGCCTAAGGGGGACCAACTGGGTCCCAATTATTTATCAGGTGGTTGCCATGGGTTCCAGACTTTACACTTGAGGGTGTAAGAGTGGTACTCATGATGACCACCTATCCCCCTTATCCCCCTTCAAAACTGCCATCCCCTATGCCTCACTCACTCCCTTCCCCCAACCTGCCCTAAGAGTCTACCTTGCCATGGTGGGCTGGCTTACAATCCTATTGGCCATAATGTGATTTACTTTTAGCCAATTGGATTAGCCAAAGTACTCTGCCAAAAAAGAATATAATAAACCATCTGAGAGGGAGATCAACTAATTAGAGCCCTTTCGTATTAGGCACGTTACAATTAAAAAATGGTATCGTGCCCATTTTGCCAATAGCAACAGCACGGCGATGAACATGTAAATTGCATTGCCTGGTTTTTGCTAGTGCAATTGGTATTTTCAATAATTACGATTGTCGGCCTGCATCTTTTTTGTTTTGTTTGCGCTTCTATGCTTTGTAACTTTTTGGTGAGGATTGGTATGGCTGTGGGGAGGAGGAGGCCATACGTAGAACTTGGGGGTATATTTAAATCATTTTAAATATGCCCCCGAGTTCTACACTGCAGGCTGCAACAATTTGTAATCACCAATCAAATTCTCTCAAGGGCCAGTTCACACTTGGTGTGCTTTTGGTGGAGGGCGTTTCTGCTCTTTGCTGATAGCCGGTATTCAGCAAAGCACTGTGGTAAATCCTTGCAGTGCCTGAGGTGTGCATATGTCGCACAGGTGCACTGCGTGCAACATTTCAGTGGCAGTTAGAATGCCATTCTCATTCTCTGGAATGAGATTCGAAAAACGCAATCAATGCAGCATGGAGCCACAATTGCTTGGTAAAAATGCAATCACACTCCATAGGCGATTGTGATTTGCCTTTTGAGATCCCAATGTTAAACCAGGCCTAAGGGGGACCAACTGGGTCCGAATTATTTATCAGGTGGTCGTTGTGTTTCCAGACCTTACACTTGAGGGTGTAAGAGTGGTACCCATGATTACCACCTATCACTCTTATCCCTCTTCAAAACTGCCATCCCCTATACCTCTCTCACTTCCTTTCTCCAACCTGCCCTAAGAGTCTACCTTGCCATGGTGGGCCGGCTTACAATCCTATTGGCCAAAATGTGATTTACTTTTAGCCAATTGGATTAGCCAAAGTACTCTGCCAAAAAAGAATATAATAAACCATCTGAGAGGGAGATCAACTAATTAGAGCCCTTTTGTATTAGGCACGTTACAATTAAAAAATGGTATCGTGCCCATTTTGCCAATAGCAACAGCACGGCGATGAACATGTAAATTGCATTGCCTGGTTTTTGCTAGTGCAATTGGTATTTTCAATAAATACGATTGTCGGCCTGCATCTTTTTTGTTTTGTTTGCGCTTCTATGCTTTGTAACTTTTTGGTGAGGGTTGGTATGGCTGTGCGGAGGAGGAGGCCATATGTAGAACTTGGGGGTATATTTAAATCATTTTAAATATGCCCCTGAGTTCTACACTGCAGGCTGCAACAATTTGTAATCACCAATCAAATTCTCTTAAGGGCCAGTTCACACTTGGTGTGCTTTTGGTGGGGAGCATTTCTGCTCTTTGCTGATAGCCGATATTCAGCAAAGCAATGTGGTAAATCCTTGCAGTGCCTGCGGTGTGCATATGTCGCAAAGGTGCACTGCGTGCAACATTTCGGTGGCAGTTAGAATGCCATTCTCATTTTTTGGAATGAGACTCGAAAAACGCAATCACTGCAACATGGAGCCACAATTGCTTGGTAAAAACGCAATCACAATCCATAAGCGATTGTGATTTTCCTTTTGCGATCCCAATGTTGAACCAGGCATAAGGGGGACCAACTGGGTCCCAATTATTTATCAGGTGGTTGTCATGGGTTCCAGACTTTACACTTGAGGGTGTAAGAGTGGTACCCATGATGACCACCTATCCCCCTTATCCCCCTTCAAAACTGCCATCCCCTATGCCTAACTCACTCCCTTCCCCCAACCTGCCCTAAGAGTCTACCTTGCCATGGTGGGCCGGCTTACAATCCTATTGGCCATAATGTGATTTACTTTTAGCCAATTGGATTAGCCAAAGTACTCTGCCAAAAAAGAATATAATAAACCATCTGAGAGGGAGATCAACTAATTACAGCCCTTTTATATTAGGCACGTTACAATTAAAAAAAAAGGTATCGTGCCCATTTTGCCAATAGCAACAGCACGGCGATGAACATGTAAATTGCATTGCCTGGTTTTTGCTAGTGCAATTGGTATTTTCAATAATTACGATTGTCGGCCTGCATCTTTTTTGTTTTGTTTGCGCTTCTATGGTTTGTAACTTTTTGGTGAGGATTGGTATGGCTGTGGGGAGGAGGAGGCCATACGTAGAACTTGGGGGTATATTTAAATCATTTTAAATATGCCCCTGAGTTCTACACTGCAGGCTGCAACAATTTGTAATCACCAATCAAATTCTCTTAAGGGCCAGTTCACACTTGGTGTGCTTTTGGTGGGGAGCATTTCTGCTCTTTGCTGATAGCCGATATTCAGCAAAGCAATGTGGTAAATCCTTGCAGTGCCTGCGGTGTGCATATGTCGCAAAGGTGCACTGCGTGCAACATTTCGGTGGCAGTTAGAATGCCATTCTCATTTTCTGGAATGAGACTCGAAAAACGCAATCACTGCAACATGGAGCCACAATTGCTTGGTAAAAACGCAATCACAATCCATAAGCGATTGTGATTTTCCTTTTGCGATCCCAATGTTGAACCAGGCATAAGGGGGACCAACTGGGTCCCAATTATTTATCAGGTGGTTGTCATGGGTTCCAGACTTTACACTTGAGGGTGTAAGAGTGGTACCCATGATGACCACCTATCCCCCTTATCCCCCTTCAAAACTGCCATCCCCTATGCCTAACTCACTCCCTTCCCCCAACCTGCCCTAAGAGTCTACCTTGCCATGGTGGGCCGGCTTACAATCCTATTGGCCATAATGTGATTTACTTTTAGCCAATTGGATTAGCCAAAGTACTCTGCCAAAAAAGAATATAATAAACCATCTGAGAGGGAGATCAACTAATTACAGCCCTTTTATATTAGGCACGTTACAATTAAAAAAAAAGGTATCGTGCCCATTTTGCCAATAGCAACAGCACGGCGATGAACATGTAAATTGCATTGCCTGGTTTTTGCTAGTGCAATTGGTATTTTCAATAATTACGATTGTCGGCCTGCATCTTTTTTGTTTTGTTTGCGCTTCTATGCTTTGTAACTTTTTGGTGAGGATTGGTATGGCTGTGGGGAGGAGGAGGCCATACGTAGAACTTGGGGGTATATTTAAATCATTTTAAATATGCCCCTGAGTTCTACACTGCAGGCTGCAACAATTTGTAATCACCAATCAAATTCTCTTAAGGGCCAGTTCACACTTGGTGTGCTTTTGGTGGGGAGCATTTCTGCTCTTTGCTGATAGCCGGTATTCAGCAAAGCAATGTGGTAAATCCTTGCAGTGCCTGCGGTGTGCATATGTCGCAAAGGTGCACTGCGTGCAACATTTCGGTGGCAGTTAGAATGCCATTCTCATTTTTTGGAATGAGACTCGAAAAACGCAATCACTGCAACATGGAGCCACAATTGCTTGGTAAAAACGCAATCACAATCCATAAGCGATTGTGATTTTCCTTTTGCGATCCCAATGTTGAACCAGGCATAAGGGGGACCAACTGGGTCCCAATTATTTATCAGGTGGTTGTCATGGGTTCCAGACTTTACACTTGAGGGTGTAAGAGTGGTACCCATGATGACCACCTATCCCCCTTATCCCCCTTCAAAACTGCCATCCCCTATGCCTAACTCACTCCCTTCCCCCAACCTGCCCTAAGAGTCTACCTTGCCATGGTGGGCCGGCTTACAATCCTATTGGCCATAATGTGATTTACTTTTAGCCAATTGGATTAGCCAAAGTACTCTGCCAAAAAAGAATATAATAAACCATCTGAGAGGGAGATCAACTAATTACAGCCCTTTTATATTAGGCACGTTACAATTAAAAAAAAAGGTATCGTGCCCATTTTGCCAATAGCAACAGCACGGCGATGAACATGTAAATTGCATTGCCTGGTTTTTGCTAGTGCAATTGGTATTTTCAATAATTACGATTGTCGGCCTGCATCTTTTTTGTTTTGTTTGCGCTTCTATGCTTTGTAACTTTTTGGTGAGGGTTGGTATGGCTGTGGGGAGGAGGAGGCCATACGTAGAACTTGGGGGTATATTTAAATCATTTTAAATATGCCCCTGAGTTCTACACTGCAGGCTGCAACAATTTGTAATCACCAATCAAATTCTCTTAAGGGCCAGTTCACACTTGGTGTGCTTTTGGTGGGGAGCATTTCTGCTCTTTGCTGATAGCCGGTATTCAGCAAGGCAATGTGGTAAATCCTTGCAGTGCCTGCGGTGTGCATATGTCGCAAAGGTGCACTGCGTGCAACATTTCGGTGGCAGTTAGAATGCCATTCTCATTCTCTGGAATGAGACTCGAAAAACGCAATCACTGCAACATGGAGCCACAATTGCTTGGTAAAAACGCAATCACACTCTATAAGCGATTGTGATTTTCCTTTTGCGATCCCAATGTTGAACCAGGCTTAAGGGGGACCAACTGGGTCCCAATTATTTATCAGGTGGTTGTCATGGGTTCCAGACTTTACACTTGAGGGTGTAAGAGTGGTACCCATGATGACCACCTATCCCCCTTATCCCCATTCAAAACTGCCATCCCCTATGCCTCACTCACTCCCTTCCCCCAACCTGCCCTAAGAGTCTACCTTGCCATGGTGGGCCGGCTTACAATCCTATTGGCCATAATGTGATTTACTTTTAGCCAATTGGATTAGCCAAAGTACTCTGCCAAAAAAGAATATAATAAACCATCTGAGAGGGAGATCAACTAATTAGAGCCCTTTTGTATTAGGCACGTTACAATTAAAAAATGGTATCATGCCCATTTTGCCAATAGCAACAGCACGGCGATGAACATGTAAATTGCATTGCCTGGTTTTTGCTAGTGCAACTGGTATTTTCAATAATTACGATTGTCGGCCTGCATCTTTTTTGTTTTGTTTGCTTTGTAACTTTTTGCTGAGGGTTGGTATGGCTGTGGGGAGGATGAGGCCATACGTAGAACTTGGGGGTATATTTAAATCATTTTAAATATGCCCCTGAGTTCTACACTGCAGGCTGCAACAATTTGTAATCACCAATCAAATTCTCTTAAGGGCCAGTTCACACTTGGTGTGCTTTTGGAGGGGAGCATTTCTGCTCTTTGCTGATAGCCGGTATTCAGCAAAGCAATGTGGTAAATCCTTGCAGTGCCTGTGGTGTGCATATGTCGCAAAGGTGCACTGCGTGCAACATTTCGGTGGCAGTTAGAATGCCATTCTCATTCTCTGGAATGAGACTCGAAAAACGCAATCATTGCAACATGGAGCCACAATTGCTTGGTAAAAACGCAATCACACTCCATAAGCGATTGTGATTTTCCTTTTGCGATCCCAATGTTGAACCAGGCATAAGGGGGACCAACTGGGACCCAATTAATTAACAGGTGGTTGTCATGGGTTCCAGACTTTACACTTGAGGGTGTAAGAGTGGTACCCATGATGACCACCTATCCCCCTTATCCCCCTTCAAAACTGCCATCCCCTATGCCTAACTCGCTCCCTTCCCCCAACCTGCCCTAAGAGTCTACCTTGCCATGGTGGGCCGGCTTACAATCCTATTGGCCATAATGTGATTTACTTTTAGCCAATTAGATTAGCCAAAGTACTCTGCCAAAAAAGAATATAATAAACCATCTGAGAGGGAGATCAACTAATTAGAGCCCTTTTGTATTAGGCACGTTACAATTAAAGAGACACTGAAGCGAAAAAAAATATATGATATAATGAATTGGTTGTGTACTATGAATAATTACTAGAAGATTAGCAGCAAAGAAAATATTCTCATATTTTTATTTTCAGGTATATAGTGTTTTTTCTAACATTGCATCACTCTATAATATGTGCAGATTACACAACACTCAGCATTCAAAATGAGTCTTTCAGAGCAGTCTGTGAAGTAATTAACTCTCCTCTAGCAGAGGAAGAGTAAACAGTTCAATTACAGTTGAGATAATAATAGTCAGATAACAGCCCTCTCCACGACCAAGTTAGTCGGAGAGCTTAATAGCTTTTTTGCATAGAGATAACAACTGGAGTTTCTCAACTCTTCCTGTACTGGAAACATTTAGACTGATGTATCTGATCTTAATGTTTTTTTTCTTAGCTATACTACACATACAAATCATAATATCATCATTTTTTTTTCGCTTCAGTGTCTCTTTAAAAAATGGTATCGTGCCCATTTTGCCAATAGCAACAGCACGGCGATGAACATGTAAATTGCATTGCCTGGTTTTTGCTAGTGCAATTGGTATTTTCAATAATTACTATTGTCGGCCTGCATCTTTTTTATTTTGTTTGCGCTTCTATGCTTTGTAACTTTTTGGTGAGGGTTGGTATGGCTGTGGGGAGGAGGAGGCCATACGTAGAACTTGGGGGTATATTTAAATCATTTTAAATATGCCCCAGAGTTCTACACTGCAGGCTGCAACAATTTGTAATCACCAATCAAATTCTCTTAAGGGCCAGTTCACACTTGGTGTGCTTTTGGTGGGGAGCATTTCTGCTCTTTGCTGATAGCCGGTATTCAGCAAAGCAATGTGGTAAATCCTTGCAGTGCCTGCGGTGTGCATATGTCACAAAGGTGCACTGCGTGCAACATTTCGGTGGCAGTTAGAATGCCATTCTCATTCTCTGGAATGAGACTCGAAAAACGCAATCACTGCAACATGGAGCCACAATTGCTTGGTAAAATTGCAATCACACTCCATAGGCGATTGTGATTTTCCTTTTGCGATCCCAATGTTGAACCAGGCCTAAGGGGGACCAACTGGGTCCCAATTATTTATCAGGTGGTTGCCATGGGTTCCAGACTTTACACTTGAGGGTGTAAGAGTGGTACTCATGATGACCACCTATCCCCCTTATCCCCCTTCAAAACTGCCATCCCCTATGCCTCACTCACTCCCTTCCCCCAACCTGCCCTAAGAGTCTACCTTGCCATGGTGGGCTGGCTTACAATCCTATTGGCCATAATGTGATTTACTTTTAGCCAATTGGATTAGCCAAAGTACTCTGCCAAAAAAGAATATAATAAACCATCTGAGAGGGAGATCAACTAATTAGAGCCCTTTCGTATTAGGCACGTTACAATTAAAAAATGGTATCGTGCCCATTTTGCCAATAGCAACAGCACGGCGATGAACATGTAAATTGCATTGCCTGGTTTTTGCTAGTGCAATTGGTATTTTCAATAATTACGATTGTCGGCCTGCATCTTTTTTGTTTTGTTTGCGCTTCTATGCTTTGTAACTTTTTGGTGAGGATTGGTATGGCTGTGGGGAGGAGGAGGCCATACGTAGAACTTGGGGGTATATTTAAATCATTTTAAATATGCCCCCGAGTTCTACACTGCAGGCTGCAACAATTTGTAATCACCAATCAAATTCTCTCAAGGGCCAGTTCACACTTGGTGTGCTTTTGGTGGAGGGCGTTTCTGCTCTTTGCTGATAGCCGGTATTCAGCAAAGCACTGTGGTAAATCCTTGCAGTGCCTGAGGTGTGCATATGTCGCACAGGTGCACTGCGTGCAACATTTCAGTGGCAGTTAGAATGCCATTCTCATTCTCTGGAATGAGATTCGAAAAACGCAATCAATGCAGCATGGAGCCACAATTGCTTGGTAAAAATGCAATCACACTCCATAGGCGATTGTGATTTGCCTTTTGAGATCCCAATGTTAAACCAGGCCTAAGGGGGACCAACTGGGTCCGAATTATTTATCAGGTGGTCGTTGTGTTTCCAGACCTTACACTTGAGGGTGTAAGAGTGGTACCCATGATTACCACCTATCACTCTTATCCCTCTTCAAAACTGCCATCCCCTATACCTCTCTCACTTCCTTTCTCCAACCTGCCCTAAGAGTCTACCTTGCCATGGTGGGCCGGCTTACAATCCTATTGGCCAAAATGTGATTTACTTTTAGCCAATTGGATTAGCCAAAGTACTCTGCCAAAAAAGAATATAATAAACCATCTGAGAGGGAGATCAACTAATTAGAGCCCTTTTGTATTAGGCACGTTACAATTAAAAAATGGTATCGTGCCCATTTTGCCAATAGCAACAGCACGGCGATGAACATGTAAATTGCATTGCCTGGTTTTTGCTAGTGCAATTGGTATTTTCAATAAATACGATTGTCGGCCTGCATCTTTTTTGTTTTGTTTGCGCTTCTATGCTTTGTAACTTTTTGGTGAGGGTTGGTATGGCTGTGCGGAGGAGGAGGCCATACGTAGAACTTGGGGGTATATTTAAATCATTTTAAATATGCCCCTGAGTTCTACACTGCAGGCTGCAACAATTTGTAATCACCAATCAAATTCTCTTAAGGGCCAGTTCACACTTGGTGTGCTTTTGGTGGGGAGCATTTCTGCTCTTTGCTGATAGCCGGTATTCAGAAAAGCAATGTGGTAAATCCTTGCAGTGCCTGCGGTGTGCATATGTCGCAAAGGTGCACTGCGTGCAACATTTCGGTGGCAGTTAGAATGCCATTCTCATTCTCTGGAATGAGACTCGAAAAACGCAATCACTGCAACATGGAGCCACAATTGCTTGGTAAAAACGCAATCACACTCCATAAGCGATTGTTATTTTCCTTTTGCGATCCCAATGTTGAACCAGGCATAAGGGGGACCAACTGGGTCCCAATTATTTATCAGGTGGTTGTCATGGGTTCCAGACTTTACACTTGAGGGTGTAAGAGTGGTACCCATGATGACCACTTATCCCCCTTCAAAACTGCCATCCCCTATGCCTAACTCACTTCCTTCCCCCAACCTGCCCTAAGAGTCTACCTTGCCATGGTGGGCCGGCTTACAATCCTATTGGCCAAAATGTGATTTACTTTTAGTCAATTGGATTAGCCAAAGTACTCTGCCAAAAAGAATATAATAAACCATCTGAGAGGGAGATCAACTAATTATAGCCCTTTTGTATTAGGCACGTTACAATTAAAAAATGGTATCGTGCCCATTTTGCCAATAGCAACAGCACGGCGATGAACATGTAAATTGCATTGCCTGGTTCTTGCTAGTGCAATTGGTATTTTCAATAATTACGATTGTCGGCCTGCATCTTTTTTGTTTTGTTTGCTTTGTAACTTTTTGGTGAGGGTTGGTATGGCTGTGGGGAGGAGGAGGCCATACGTAGAACTTGGGGGTATATTTAAATCATTTTAAATATGCCCCTGAGTTCTACACTGCAGGCTGCAACAATTTGTAATCACCAATCAAATTCTCTTAAGGGCCAGTTCACACTTGGTGTGCTTTTGGTGGGGAGCATTTCTGCTCTTTGCTGATAGCCGATATTCAGCAAAGCAATGTGGTAAATCCTTGCAGTGCCTGCGGTGTGCATATGTCGCAAAGGTGCACTGCGTGCAACATTTCGGTGGCAGTTAGAATGCCATTCTCATTTTTTGGAATGAGACTCGAAAAACGCAATCACTGCAACATGGAGCCACAATTGCTTGGTAAAAACGCAATCACAATCCATAAGCGATTGTGATTTTCCTTTTGCGATCCCAATGTTGAACCAGGCATAAGGGGGACCAACTGGGTCCTAATTATTTATCAGGTGGTTGTCATGGGTTCCAGACTTTACACTTGAGGGTGTAAGAGTGGTACCCATGATGACCACCTATCCCCCTTATCCCCCTTCAAAACTGCCATCCCCTATGCCTAACTCACTCCCTTCCCCCAACCTGCCCTAAGAGTCTACCTTGCCATGGTGGGCCGGCTTACAATCCTATTGGCCATAATGTGATTTACTTTTAGCCAATTGGATTAGCCAAAGTACTCTGCCAAAAAAGAATATAATAAACCATCTGAGAGGGAGATCAACTAATTACAGCCCTTTTATATTAGGCACGTTACAATTAAAAAAAAGGTATCGTGCCCATTTTGCCAATAGCAACAGCACGGCGATGAACATGTAAATTGCATTGCCTGGTTTTTGCTAGTGCAATTGGTATTTTCAATAATTACGATTGTCGGCCTGCATCTTTTTTGTTTTGTTTGCGCTTCTATGCTTTGTAACTTTTTGGTGAGGATTGGTATGGCTGTGGGGAGGAGGAGGCCATACGTAGAACTTGGGGGTATATTTAAATCATTTTAAATATGCCCCTGAGTTCTACACTGCAGGCTGCAACAATTTGTAATCACCAATCAAATTCTCTTAAGGGCCAGTTCACACTCGGTGTGCTTTTGGTGGGGAGCATTTCTGCTCTCTGCTGATAGCCGGTATTCAGCAAAGCAATGTGGTAAATCCTTGCAGTGCCTGCGGTGTGCATATGTCGCAAAGGTGCACTGCGTGCAACATTTCGGTGGCAGTTAGAATGCCATTCTCATTCTCTGGAATGAGACTCGAAAAACGCAATCACTGCAACATGGAGCCACAAATGCTTGGTAAAAACGCAATCACACTCCATAAGCGATTGTGATTTTCCTTTTGCGATCCCAATGTTGAACCAGGCATAAGGGGGACCAACTGGGTCCCAATTATTTATCAGGTGCTTGTCATGGGTTCCAGACTTTACACTTGAGGGTGTAAGAGTGGTACCCATGATGACCACCTATCCCCCTTATCCCCCTTCAAAACTGCCATCCCCTATGCCTAACTCACTCCCTTCCCCCAACCTGCCCTAAGAGTCTACCTTGTCATGGTGGGCCGGCTTACAATCCTATTGGCCAAAATGTGATTTACTTTTAGTCAATTGGATTAGCCAAAGTACTCTGCCAAAAAGAATATAATAAACCATCTGAGAGGGAGATCAACTAATTATAGCCCTTTTGTATTAGGCACGTTACAATTAAAAAATGGTATCGTGCCCATTTTGCCAATAGCAACAGCACGGCGATGAACATGTAAATTGCATTGCAAAATAAGTAGAACAGAGGCGCCAACAGGAGGCTGAGGAGGCTATGGTGGTTCCACCCCCTCCAAGCAAACACAGAAAACTGTGTAATGTAATCAGAACAAATTTATTGGTACACTCCAGGGTATAGATATACAACGCGTTTCGCGGGTATGAGCCCGCTTCTTCAAGCAGTAGAAGTAGGAGTACACAGCAATCTGTCAGCAACACACTTTGGCGCCAGGTGTGTTGCTGACAGATTGCTGTGTACTCCTACTTCTACTGCCTGAAGAAGCGGGCTCATACCCGCGAAACGCGTTGTATATCTATACCCTGGAGTGTACCAATAAATTTGTTCTGATTACATTACACAGTTTTCTGTGTTTGCTTGGAGGGGGTGGAACCACCATAGCCTCCTCAGCGAATTTTAACATTTTAATTACTGTTTTTATCCTGTTGGCGCCTCTGTTCTACTTATTTTGCACTTTATATCCACCCTTGGTGGAGGGGGATACCCTTTTTCTCATCTACAGAGAGCGACTTTTTAATCCTGAGTGGGGACAGGTCAAACTCCTCACCTGCTTATACAGTGGTTGCCTGGAGGTAACCCTGGTTTGTGAATATAATTTTTACTCTTTCACATTATACCAATTGCCAAAACCTACTACACCATATTGGGCTCTCGGTTCTCTCTCCTCATGTAAATTGCATTGCCTGGTTTTTGCTAGTGCAATTGGTATTTTCAATAATTACGATTGTCGGCCTGCATCTTTTTTGTTTTGTTTGCTTTGTAACTTTTTGGTGAGGGTTGGTATGGCTGTGGGGAGGAGGAGGCCATACGTAGAACTTGGGGGTATATTTAAATCATTTTAAATATGCCCCTGAGTTCTACACTGCAGGCTGCAACAATTTGTAATCACCAATCAAATTCTCTTAAGGGCCAGTTCACACTTGGTGTGCTTTTGGTGGGGAGCATTTCTGCTCTTTGCTGATAGCCGGTATTCAGCAAAGCAATGTGGTAAATCCTTGCAGTGCCTGCGGTGTGCATATGTCGCAAAGGTGCACTGCGTGCAACATTTCGGTGGCAGTTAGAATGCCATTCTCATTCTCTGGAATGAGACTCGAAAAACGCAATCACTGCAACATGGAGCCACAATTGCTTGTTAAAAACGCAATCACACTCCATAAGCGATTGTGATTTTCCTTTTGCGATCCCAATGTTGAACCAGGCATAAGGGGGACCAACTGGGTTCCAATTATTTATCAGGTGGTTGTCATGGGTACCAGACTTTACACTTGAGGGTGTAAGAGTGGTACCCATGATGACCACCTATCCCCCTTATCCCCCTTCAAAACTGCCATCCCCTATGCCTAACTCACTCCCTTCCCCCGACCTGCCCTAAGAGTCTACCTTGCCATGGTGGGCCGGCTTACAATCCTATTGGCCATAATGTGATTTACTTTTAGTCAATTGGATTAGCCAAAGTACTCTGCCAAAAAGAATATAATAAACCATCTGAGAGGGAGATCAACTAATTAGAGCCCTTTTGTATTAGGCACGTTACAATTAAAAAATGGTATCGTGCCCATTTTGCCAATAGCAACAGCACGGCGATGAACATGTAAATTGCATTGCCTGGTTTTTGCTAGTGCAACTGGTATTTTCAATAATTACGATTGTCGGCCTGCATCTTTTTTGTTTTGTTTGCTTTGTAACTTTTTGGTGAGGGTTGGTATGGCTGTGGGGAGGAGGAGGCCATACGTAGAACTTGGGGGTATATTTAAATCATTTTACATATGCCCCTGAGTTCTACACTGCAGGCTGCAACAATTTGTAATCACCAATCAAATTCTCTTAAGGGCCAGTTCACACTTGGTGTGCTTTTGGTGGGGAGCATTTCTGCTCTTTGCTGATAGCCGGTATTCAACAAAGCAATGTGGTAAATCCTTGCAGTGCCTGCGGTGTGCATATGTCGCAAAGGTGCACTGCGTGCAACATTTCGGTGGCAGTTAGAATGCCATTCTCATTCTCTGGAATGAGACTCGAAAAACGCAATCACTGCAACATGGAGCCACAATTGCTTGGTAAAAACGCAATCACACTCCATAGGCGATTGTGATTTTCCTTTTGCGATCCCAATGTTGAACCAGGCCTAAGGGGGACCAACTGGGTCCCAATTATTTATCAGGTGTTTGTCATGGGTTCCAGACTTTACACTTGAGGGTGTAAGAGTGGTACCCATGATGACCACCTATCCCCCTTATCCCCCTTCAAAACTGCCATCCCCTATGCCTCACTCACTCCCTTCCCCCAACCTGCCCTAAGAGTCTACCTTGCCAAGGTGGGCCGGCTTACAATCCTATTGGCCATAATGTGATTTACTTTTAGCCAATTGGATTAGCCAAAGTACTCTGCCAAAAGAGAATATAATAAACCATCTGAGAGGGAGATCAACTAATTATAGCCCTTTTGTATTAGGCACGTTACAATAAAAAAATGGTATCGTGCCCATTTTGCCAATAGCAACAGCACGGCGATGAACATGTAAATTGCATTGCCTGGTTTTTGCTAGTGCAATTGGTATTTTCAATAATTACGATTGTCGGCCTGCATCTTTTTTGTTTTGTTTGCGCTTCTATGCTTTGTAACTTTTTGGTGAGGATTGGTATGGCTGTGGGGAGGAGGAGGCCATACGTAGAACTTGGGGGTATATTTAAATCATTTTAAATATGCCCCTGAGTTCTACACTGCAGGCTGCAACAATTTGTAATCACCAATCAAATTCTCTCAAGGGCCAGTTCACACTTGGTGTGCTTTTGGTGGAGGGCGTTTCTGCTCTTTGCTGATAGCCGGTATTCAGCAAAGCACTGTGGTAAATCCTTGCAGTGCCTGAGGTGTGCATATGTCGCACAGGTGCACTGCGTGCAACATTTCAGTGGCAGTTAGAATGCCATTCTCATTCTCTGGAATGAGATTCGAAAAACGCAATCAATGCAGCATGGAGCCACAATTGCTTGGTAAAAATGCATTCACACTCCATAGGCGATTGTGATTTGCCTTTTGAGATCCCAATGTTAAACCAGGCCTAAGGGGGACCAACTGGGTCCGAATTATTTATCAGGTGGTCGTTGTGTTTCCAGACTTTACACTTGAGGGTGTAAGGGTGGTACCCATGATTACCACCTATCCCTCTTATCCCTCTTCAAAACTGCCATCCCCTATACCTCTCTCACTTCCTTTCTCCAACCTGCCCTAAGAGTCTACCTTGCCATGGTGGGCCGGCTTACAATCCTATTGGCCAAAATGTGATTTACTTTTAGCCAATTGGATTAGCCAAAGTACTCTGCCAAAAAAGAATATAATAAACCATCTGAGAGGGAGATCAACTAATTACAGCCCTTTGTATTAGGCACATTACAATTAAAAAAAAGGTATTGTGCCCATTTTGCCAATAGCAACAGCACGGCGATGAACATGTAAATTGCATTGCCTGGTTTTTGCTAGTGCAATTGGTATTTTCAATAATTACGATTGTCGGCCTGCATCTTTTTTGTTTTGTTTGCGCTTCTATGCTTTGTAACTTTTTGGTGAGGATTGGTATGGCTGTGTGGAGGAGGAGGCCATACGTAGAACTTGGGGGTATATTTAAATCATTTTAAATATGCCCCTGAGTTCTACACTACAGGCTGCAACAATTTGTAATCACCAATCAAATTCTCTTAAGGGCCAGTTCACACTTGGTGTGCTTTTGGTGGGGAGCATTTCTGCTCTTTGCTGATAGCCGGTATTCAGCAAAGCAATGTGGTAAATCCTTGCAGTGCCTGCGGTGTGCATATGTCGCAAAGGTGCACTGCGTGCAACATTTCGGTGGCAGTTAGAATGCCATTCTCATTCTCTGGAATGAGACTCGAAAAACGCAATCACTGCAACATGGAGCCACAATTGCTTGGTAAAAACGCAATCACACTCCATAAGCGATTGTGATTTTCCTTTTGCGATCCCAATGTTGAACCAGGCATAAGGGGGACCAACTGGGTCCCAATTATTTATCAGGTGGTTGTCATGGGTTCCAGACTTTACACTTGAGGGTGTAAGAGTGGTACCCATGATGACCACCTATCCCCCTTATCCCCCTTCAAAACAGTCATCCCCTATGCCTAACTCACTCCCTTCCCCCAACCTGCCCTAAGAGTCTACCTTGCCATGGTGGGCCGGCTTACAATCCTATTGGCCAAAATGTGATTTACTTTTAGTCAATTGGATTAGCCAAAGTACTCTGCCAAAAAAGAATATAATAAACCATCTGAGAGGGAGATCAACTAATTAGAGCCCTTTTGTATTAGGCACGTTACAATTAAAAAATGGTATCGTGCCCATTTTACCAATAGCAACAGCACGGCGATGAACATGTAAATTGCATTGCCTGGTTTTTGCTAGTGCAATTGGTATTTTCAATAATTACCATTGTCGGCCTGCATCTTTTTTGTTTTGTTTGCTTTGTAACTTTTTGGTGAGGGTTGGTATGGCTGTGGGGAGGAGGAGGCCATACGTAGAACTTGGGGGTATATTTAAATCATTTTAAATATGCCCCTGAGTTCTACACTGCAGGCTGCAACAATTTGTAATCACCAATCAAATTCTCTTAAGGGCCAGTTCACACTTGGTGTGCTTTTGGTGGGGAGCATTTCTGCTCTTTGCTGATAGCCGGTATTCAGCAAGGCAATGTGGTAAATCCTTGCAGTGCCTGCGGTGTGCATATGTCGCAAAGGTGCACTGCGTGCAACATTTCGGTGGCAGTTAGAATGCCATTCTCATTCTCTGGAATGAGACTCGAAAAACGCAATCACTGCAACATGGAGCCACAATTGCTTGGTAAAAACGCAATCACACTCCATAAGCGATTGTGATTTTCCTTTTGCGATCCCAATGTTGAACCAGGCATAAGGGGGACCAACTGGGTCCCAATTATTTATCAGGTGCTTGTCATGGGTTCCAGACTTTACACTTGAGGGTGTAAGAGTGGTACCCATGATGACCACCTATCCCCCTTATCCCCCTTCAAAACTGCCATCCCCTATGCCTCACTCACTCCCTTCCCCCAACCTGCCCTAAGAGTCTACCTTGCCATGGTGGGCCGGCTTACAATCCTATTGGCCATAATGTGATTTACTTTTAGCCAATTGGATTAGCCAAAGTACTCTGCCAAAAAGAATATAATAAACCATCTGAGAGGGAGATCAACTAATTAGAGCCCTTTTGTATTAGGCACGTTACAATAAAAAAATGGTATCGTGCCCATTTTGCCAATAGCAACAGCACGGCGATGAACATGTAAATTGCATTGCCTGGTTTTTGCTAGTGCAATTGGTATTTTCAATAATTACGATTGTCGGCCTGCATCTTTTTTGTTTTGTTTGCATTTCTATGCTTTGTAACTTTTTGGTGAGGATTGGTATGGCTGTGGGGAGGAGGAGGCCATACGTAGAACTTGGGGGTATATTTAAATCATTTTAAATATGCCCCTGAGTTCTACACTGCAGGCTGCAACAATTTGTAATCACTAATCAAATTCTATCAAGGGCCAGTTCACACTTGGTGTGCTTTTGGTGGAGGGCGTTTCTGCTCTTTGCTGATAGCCGGTATTCAGCAAAGCACTGTGGTAAATCCTTGCAGTGCCTGAGGTGTGCATATGTCGCACAGGTGCACTGCGTGCAACATTTCGGTGGCAGTTAGAATGCCATTCTCATTCTCTGGAATGAGATTCGAAAAACGCAATCGATGCAGCATAGAGCCACAATTGCTTGGTAAAAATGCAATCACACTCCATAGGCGATTGTGATTTGCCTTTTGAGATCCCAATGTTAAACCAGCCCTAAGGGGGACCAACTGGGTCCGAATTATTTATCAGGTGGTCGTTGTGTTTCCAGACTTTACACTTGAGGGTGTAAGGGTGGTACCCATGATTACCACCTATCCCTCTTATCCCTCTTCAAAACTGCCATCCCCTATACCTCTCTCACTTCCTTTCTCCAACCTGCCCTAAGAGTCTACCTTGCCATGGTGGGCCGGCTTACAATCCTATTGGCCAAAATGTGATTTACTTTTAGCCAATTGGATTAGCCAAAGTACTCTGCCAAAAAAGAATATAATAAACCATCTGAGAGGGAGATCAACTAATTAGAGCCCTTTTGTATTAGGCACGTTACAATAAAAAAATGGTATCGTGCCCATTTTGCCAATAGCAACAGCACGGCGATGAACATGTAAATTGCATTGCCTGGTTTTTGCTAGTGCAATTGGTATTTTCAATAATTACGATTGTCGGCCTGCATCTTTTTTGTTTTGTTTGCATTTCTATGCTTTGTAACTTTTTGGTGAGGATTGGTATGGCTGTGGGGAGGAGGAGGCCATACGTAGAACTTGGGGGTATATTTAAATCATTTTAAATATGCCCCTGAGTTCTACACTGCAGGCTGCAACAATTTGTAATCACCAATTAAATTCTCTCAAGGGCCAGTTCACACTTGGTGTGCTTTTGGTGGAGGGCGTTTCTGCTCTTTGCTGATAGCCGGTATTCAGCAAAGCACTGTGGTAAATCCTTGCAGTGCCTGAGGTGTGCATATGTCGCACAGGTGCACTGCGTGCAACATTTCGGTGGCAGTTAGAATGCCATTCTCATTCTCTGGAATGCGATTCGAAAAACGCAATCAATGCAGCATGGAGCCACAATTGCTTGGTAAAAATGCAATCACACTCCATAGGCGATTGTGATTTGCCTTTTGAGATCCCAATGTTAAACCAGGCCTAAGGGGGACCAACTGGGTCCGAATTATTTATCAAGTGGTCGTTGTGTTTCCAGACTTTACACTTGAGGGTGTAAGATGGTACCCATGATTACCACCTATCCCTCTTATCCCTCTTCAAAACTGCCATCCCCTATACCTCTCTCACTTCCTTTCTCCAACCTGCCCTAAGAGTCTACCTTGCCATGGTGGGCCGGCTTACAATCCTATTGGCCAAAATGTGATCTACTTTTAGCCAATTGGATTAGCCAAAGTACTCTGCCAAAAAAGAATATAATAAACCATCTGAGAGGGAGATCAACTAATTAGAGCCCTTTTGTATTAGGCACGTTACAATTAAAAAATGGTATCGTGCCCATTTTGCCAATAGCAACAGCACGGCGATGAACATGTAAATTGCATTGCCTGGTTTTTGCTAGTGCAATTGGTATTTTCAATAATTACCATTGTCGGCCTGCATCTTTTTTGTTTTGTTTGCGCTTCTATGCTTTGTAACTTTTTGGTGAGGGTTGGTATGGCTGTGGGGAGGAGGAGGCCATACGTAGAACTTGGGGGTATATTTAAATCATTTTAAATATGCCCCTAAGTTCTACACTGCAGGCTGCAACAATTTGTAATCACCAATCAAATTCTCTTAAGGGCCAGTTCACACTTGGTGTGCTTTTGGTGGGGAGCAATTCTGCTCTTTGCTGATTGCCGGTATTCAGCAAAGCAATGTGGTAAATCCTTGCAGTGCCTGCGGTGTGCATATGTCGCAAAGGTGCACTGCGTGCAACATTTCGGTGGCAGTTAGAATGCCATTCTCATTCTCTGGAATGAGACTCAAAAAACGCAATCACTGCAACATGGAGCCACAATTGCTTGGTAAAAACGCAATCACACTCCATAAGCGATTGTGATTTTCCTTTTGCGATCCCAATGTTGAACCAGGCATAAGGGGGACCAACTGGGTCCCAATTATTTATCAGGTGGTTGTCATGGGTTCCAGACTTTACACTTGAGGGTGTAAGAGTGGTACCCATGATGACCACCTATCCCCCTTATCCCCCTTCAAAACTGCCATCCCCTATGCCTAACTCACTCCCTTCCCCCAACCTGCCCTAAGAGTCTACCTTGCCATGGTGGGCCGGCTTACAATCCTATTGGCCAAAATGTGATTTACTTTTAGCCAATTGGATTAGCCAAAGTACTCTGCCAAAAAAGAATATAATAAACCATCTGAGAGGGAGATCAACTAATTAGAGCCCTTTTGTATTAGGCACGTTACAATTAAAAGATGGTATCGTGCCCATTTTACCAATAGCAACAGCACGGCGATGAACATGTAAATTGCATTGCCTGGTTTTTGCTAGTGCAACTGGTATTTTCAATAATTACGATTGTCGGCCTGCATCTTTTTTGTTTTGTTTGCTTTGTAACTTTTTGGTGAGGGTTGGTATGGCTGTGGGGAGGAGGAGGCCATACGTAGAACTTGGGGGTATATTTAAATCATTTTAAATATGCCCTAGAGTTCTACACTGCAGGCTGCAACAATTTGTAATCACCAATCAAACTCTCTTAAGGGCCAGTTCACACTTGGTGTGCTTTTGGTGGGGAGCATTTCTGCTCTTTGCTGATAGCCGGTATTCAGCAAAGCAATGTGGTAAATCCTTGCAGTGCCTGCGGTGTGCATATGTCACAAAGGTGCACTGCGTGCAACATTTCGGTGGCAGTTAGAATGCCATTCTCATTCTCTGGAATGAGACTCGAAAAACGCAATCACTGCAACATGGAGCCACAATTGCTTGGTAAAATTGCAATCACACTCCATAGGCGATTGTGATTTTCCTTTCGCGATCCCAATGTTGAACCAGGCCTAAGGGGGACCAACTGGGTCCCAATTATTTATCAGGTGGTTGCCATGGGTTCCAGACTTTACACTTGAGGGTGTAAGAGTGGTACTCATGATGACCACCTATCCCCCTTATCCCCCTTCAAAACTGCCATCCCCTATGCCTCACTCACTCCCTTCCCCCAACCTGCCCTAAGAGTCTACCTTGCCATGGTGGGCCGGCTTACAATCCTATTGGCCATAATGTGATTTACTTTTAGCCAATTGGATTAGCCAAAGTACTCTGCCAAAAAAGAATATAATAAACCATCTGAGAGGGAGATCAACTAATTAGAGCCCTTTTGTATTAGGCACGTTACAATAAAAAAATGGTATCGTGCCCATTTTGCCAATAGCAACAGCACGGCGATGAACATGTAAATTGCATTGCCTGGTTTTTGCTAGTGCAATTGGTATTTTCAATAATTACGATTGTCGGCCTGCATCTTTTTTGTTTTGTTTGCATTTCTATGCTTTGTAACTTTTTGGTGAGGATTGGTATGGCTGTGGGGAGGAGGAGGCCATACGTAGAACTTGGGGGTATATTTAAATCATTTTAAATATGCCCCTGAGTTCTACACTGCAGGCTGCAACAATTTGTAATCACTAATCAAATTCTATCAAGGGCCAGTTCACACTTGGTGTGCTTTTGGTGGAGGGCGTTTCTGCTCTTTGCTGATAGCCGGTATTCAGCAAAGCACTGTGGTAAATCCTTGCAGTGCCTGAGGTGTGCATATGTCGCACAGGTGCACTGCGTGCAACATTTCGGTGGCAGTTAGAATGCCATTCTCATTCTCTGGAATGAGATTCGAAAAACGCAATCGATGCAGCATAGAGCCACAATTGCTTGGTAAAAATGCAATCACACTCCATAGGCGATTGTGATTTGCCTTTTGAGATCCCAATGTTAAACCAGCCCTAAGGGGGACCAACTGGGTCCGAATTATTTATCAGGTGGTCGTTGTGTTTCCAGACTTTACACTTGAGGGTGTAAGGGTGGTACCCATGATTACCACCTATCCCTCTTATCCCTCTTCAAAACTGCCATCCCCTATACCTCTCTCACTTCCTTTCTCCAACCTGCCCTAAGAGTCTACCTTGCCATGGTGGGCCGGCTTACAATCCTATTGGCCAAAATGTGATTTACTTTTAGCCAATTGGATTAGCCAAAGTACTCTGCCAAAAAAGAATATAATAAACCATCTGAGAGGGAGATCAACTAATTAGAGCCCTTTTGTATTAGGCACGTTACAGTTAAAAAATGGTATCGTGCCCATTTTGCCAATAGCAACAGCACGGCGATGAACATGTAAATTGCATTGCCTGGTTTTTGCTAGTGCAATTGGTATTTTCAATAATTACGATTGTCGGCCTGCATCTTTTTTGTTTTGTTTGCGCTTCTATGCTTTGTAACTTTTTGGTGAGGATTGGTATGGCTGTGGGGAGGAGGAGGCCATACGTAGAACTTGGGGGGTATATTTAAATCATTTTAAATATGCCCCTGAGTTCTACACTGCAGGCTGCAACAATTTGTAATCACCAATTAAATTCTCTCAAGGGCCAGTTCACACTTGGTGTGCTTTTGGTGGAGGGCGTTTCTGCTCTTTGCTGATAGCCGGTATTCAGCAAAGCACTGTGGTAAATCCTTGCAGTGCCTGAGGTGTGCATATGTCGCACAGGTGCACTGCGTGCAACATTTCGGTGGCAGTTAGAATGCCATTCTCATTCTCTGGAATGCGATTCGAAAAACGCAATCAATGCAGCATGGAGCCACAATTGCTTGGTAAAAATGCAATCACACTCCATAGGCGATTGTGATTTGCCTTTTGAGATCCCAATGTTAAACCAGGCCTAAGGGGGACCAACTGGGTCCGAATTATTTATCAGGTGGTCGTTGTGTTTCCAGACTTTACACTTGAGGGTGTAAGATGGTACCCATGATTACCACCTATCCCTCTTATCCCTCTTCAAAACTGCCATCCCCTATACCTCTCTCACTTCCTTTCTCCAACCTGCCCTAAGAGTCTACCTTGCCATGGTGGGCCGGCTTACAATCCTATTGGCCAAAATGTGATCTACTTTTAGCCAATTGGATTAGCCAAAGTACTCTGCCAAAAAAGAATATAATAAACCATCTGAGAGGGAGATCAACTAATTAGAGCCCTTTTGTATTAGGCACGTTACAATAAAAAAATGGTATCGTGCCCATTTTGCCAATAGCAACAGCACGGCGATGAACATGTAAATTGCATTGCCTGGTTTTTGCTAGTGCAATTGGTATTTTCAATAATTACGATTGTCGGCCTGCATCTTTTTTGTTTTGTTTGCGCTTCTATGCTTTGTAACTTTTTGGTGAGGATTGGTATGGCTGTGGGGAGGAGGAGGCCATACGTAGAACTTGGGGGTATATTTAAATCATTTTAAATATGCCCCTGAGTTCTACACTGCAGGCTGCAACAATTTGTAATCACCAATTAAATTCTCTCAAGGGCCAGTTCACACTTGGTGTGCTTTTGGTGGAGGGCGTTTCTGCTCTTTGCTGATAGCCGGTATTCAGCAAAGCACTGTGGTAAATCCTTGCAGTGCCTGAGGTGTGCATATGTCGCACAGGTGCACTGCGTGCAACATTTCGGTGGCAGTTAGAATGCCATTCTCATTCTCTGGAATGCGATTCGAAAAACGCAATCAATGCAGCATGGAGCCACAATTGCTTGGTAAAAATGCAATCACACTCCATAGGCGATTGTGATTTGCCTTTTGAGATCCCAATGTTAAACCAGGCCTAAGGGGGACCAACTGGGTCCGAATTATTTATCAAGTGGTCGTTGTGTTTCCAGACTTTACACTTGAGGGTGTAAGATGGTACCCATGATTACCACCTATCCCTCTTATCCCTCTTCAAAACTGCCATCCCCTATACCTCTCTCACTTCCTTTCTCCAACCTGCCCTAAGAGTCTACCTTGCCATGGTGGGCCGGCTTACAATCCTATTGGCCAAAATGTGATCTACTTTTAGCCAATTGGATTAGCCAAAGTACTCTGCCAAAAAAGAATATAATAAACCATCTGAGAGGGAGATCAACTAATTAGAGCCCTTTTGTATTAGGCACGTTACAATTAAAAAATGGTATCGTGCCCATTTTGCCAATAGCAACAGCACGGCGATGAACATGTAAATTGCATTGCCTGGTTTTTGCTAGTGCAATTGGTATTTTCAATAATTACGATTGTCGGCCTGCATCTTTTTTGTTTTGTTTGCGCTTCTATGCTTTGTAACTTTTTGGTGAGGATTGGTATGGCTGTGGGGAGGAGGAGGCCATACGTAGAACTTGGGGGTATATTTAAATCATTTTAAATATGCCCCTGAGTTCTACACTGCAGGCTGCAACAATTTGTAATCACCAATCAAATTCTCTCAAGGGCCAGTTCACACTTGGTGTGCTTTTGGTGGAGGGCGTTTCTGCTCTTTGCTGATAGCCGGTATTCAGCAAAGCACTGTGGTAAATCCTTGCAGTGCCTGAGGTGTGCATATGTCGCACAGGTGCACTGCGTGCAACATTTCAGTGGCAGTTAGAATGCCATTCTCATTCTCTGGAATGAGATTCGAAAAACGCAATCAATGCAGCATGGAGCCACAATTGCTTGGTAAAAATGCATTCACACTCCATAGGCGATTGTGATTTGCCTTTTGAGATCCCAATGTTAAACCAGGCCTAAGGGGGACCAACTGGGTCCGAATTATTTATCAGGTGGTCGTTGTGTTTCCAGACTTTACACTTGAGGGTGTAAGGGTGGTACCCATGATTACCACCTATCCCTCTTATCCCTCTTCAAAACTGCCATCCCCTATACCTCTCTCACTTCCTTTCTCCAACCTGCCCTAAGAGTCTACCTTGCCATGGTGGGCCGGCTTACAATCCTATTGGCCAAAATGTGATTTACTTTTAGCCAATTGGATTAGCCAAAGTACTCTGCCAAAAAAGAATATAATAAACCATCTGAGAGGGAGATCAACTAATTACAGCCCTTTGTATTAGGCACATTACAATTAAAAAAAAGGTATTGTGCCCATTTTGCCAATAGCAACAGCACGGCGATGAACATGTAAATTGCATTGCCTGGTTTTTGCTAGTGCAATTGGTATTTTCAATAATTACGATTGTCGGCCTGCATCTTTTTTGTTTTGTTTGCGCTTCTATGCTTTGTAACTTTTTGGTGAGGATTGGTATGGCTGTGTGGAGGAGGAGGCCATACGTAGAACTTGGGGGTATATTTAAATCATTTTAAATATGCCCCTGAGTTCTACACTACAGGCTGCAACAATTTGTAATCACCAATCAAATTCTCTTAAGGGCCAGTTCACACTTGGTGTGCTTTTGGTGGGGAGCATTTCTGCTCTTTGCTGATAGCCGGTATTCAGCAAAGCAATGTGGTAAATCCTTGCAGTGCCTGCGGTGTGCATATGTCGCAAAGGTGCACTGCGTGCAACATTTCGGTGGCAGTTAGAATGCCATTCTCATTCTCTGGAATGAGACTCGAAAAACGCAATCACTGCAACATGGAGCCACAATTGCTTGGTAAAAACGCAATCACACTCCATAAGCGATTGTGATTTTCCTTTTGCGATCCCAATGTTGAACCAGGCATAAGGGGGACCAACTGGGTCCCAATTATTTATCAGGTGGTTGTCATGGGTTCCAGACTTTACACTTGAGGGTGTAAGAGTGGTACCCATGATGACCACCTATCCCCCTTATCCCCCTTCAAAACAGTCATCCCCTATGCCTAACTCACTCCCTTCCCCCAACCTGCCCTAAGAGTCTACCTTGCCATGGTGGGCCGGCTTACAATCCTATTGGTCAAAATGTGATTTACTTTTAGTCAATTGGATTAGCCAAAGTACTCTGCCAAAAAAGAATATAATAAACCATCTGAGAGGGAGATCAACTAATTAGAGCCCTTTTGTATTAGGCACGTTACAATTAAAAAATGGTATCGTGCCCATTTTACCAATAGCAACAGCACGGCGATGAACATGTAAATTGCATTGCCTGGTTTTTGCTAGTGCAATTGGTATTTTCAATAATTACCATTGTCGGCCTGCATCTTTTTTGTTTTGTTTGCTTTGTAACTTTTTGGTGAGGGTTGGTATGGCTGTGGGGAGGAGGAGGCCATACGTAGAACTTGGGGGTATATTTAAATCATTTTAAATATGCCCCTGAGTTCTACACTGCAGGCTGCAACAATTTGTAATCACCAATCAAATTCTCTTAAGGGCCAGTTCACACTTGGTGTGCTTTTGGTGGGGAGCATTTCTGCTCTTTGCTGATAGCCGGTATTCAGCAAGGCAATGTGGTAAATCCTTGCAGTGCCTGCGGTGTGCATATGTCGCAAAGGTGCACTGCGTGCAACATTTCGGTGGCAGTTAGAATGCCATTCTCATTCTCTGGAATGAGACTCGAAAAACGCAATCACTGCAACATGGAGCCACAATTGCATGGTAAAAACGCAATCACACTCCATAAGCGATTGTGATTTTCCTTTTGCGATCCCAATGTTGAACCAGGCATAAGGGGGACCAACTGGGTCCCAATTATTTATCAGGTGGTTGTCATGGGTTCCAGACTTTACACTTGAGGGTGTAAGAGTGGTACCCATGATGACCACCTATCCCCCTTATCCCCCTTCAAAACTGCCATCCCCTATGCCTCACTCACTCCCTTCCCCCAACCTGCCCTAAGAGTCTACCTTGCCATGGTGGGCCGTCTTACAATCCTATTGGCCATAATGTGATTTACTTTTAGCCAATTGGATTAGCCAAAGTACTCTGCCAAAAAGAATATAATAAACCATCTGAGAGGGAGATCAACTAATTAGAGCCCTTTTGTATTAGGCACGTTACAATAAAAAAATGGTATCGTGCCCATTTTGCCAATAGCAACAGCACGGCGATGAACATGTAAATTGCATTGCCTGGTTTTTGCTAGTGCAATTGGTATTTTCAATAATTACGATTGTCGGCCTGCATCTTTTTTGTTTTGTTTGCATTTCTATGCTTTGTAACTTTTTGGTGAGGATTGGTATGGCTGTGGGGAGGAGGAGGCCATACGTAGAACTTGGGGGTATATTTAAATCATTTTAAATATGCCCCTGAGTTCTACACTGCAGGCTGCAACAATTTGTAATCACTAATCAACTTCTATCAAGGGCCAGTTCACACTTGGTGTGCTTTTGGTGGAGGGCGTTTCTGCTCTTTGCTGATAGCCGGTATTCAGCAAAGCACTGTGGTAAATCCTTGCAGTGCCTGAGGTGTGCATATGTCGCACAGGTGCACTGCGTGCAACATTTCGGTGGCAGTTAGAATGCCATTCTCATTCTCTGGAATGAGATTCGAAAAACGCAATCGATGCAGCATAGAGCCACAATTGCTTGGTAAAAATGCAATCACACTCCATAGGCGATTGTGATTTGCCTTTTGAGATCCCAATGTTAAACCAGCCCTAAGGGGGACCAACTGGGTCCGAATTATTTATCAGGTGGTCGTTGTGTTTCCAGACTTTACACTTGAGGGTGTAAGGGTGGTACCCATGATTACCACCTATCCCTCTTATCCCTCTTCAAAACTGCCATCCCCTATACCTCTCTCACTTCCTTTCTCCAACCTGCCCTAAGAGTCTACCTTGCCATGGTGGGCCGGCTTACAATCCTATTGGCCAAAATGTGATTTACTTTTAGCCAATTGGATTAGCCAAAGTACTCTGCCAAAAAAGAATATAATAAACCATCTGAGAGGGAGATCAACTAATTAGAGCCCTTTTGTATTAGGCACGTTACAATAAAAAAATGGTATCGTGCCCATTTTGCCAATAGCAACAGCACGGCGATGAACATGTAAATTGCATTGCCTGGTTTTTGCTAGTGCAATTGGTATTTTCAATAATTACGATTGTCGGCCTGCATCTTTTTTGTTTTGTTTGCATTTCTATGCTTTGTAACTTTTTGGTGAGGATTGGTATGGCTGTGGGGAGGAGGAGGCCATACGTAGAACTTGGGGGTATATTTAAATCATTTTAAATATGCCCCTGAGTTCTACACTGCAGGCTGCAACAATTTGTAATCACCAATTAAATTCTCTCAAGGGCCAGTTCACACTTGGTGTGCTTTTGGTGGAGGGCGTTTCTGCTCTTTGCTGATAGCCGGTATTCAGCAAAGCACTGTGGTAAATCCTTGCAGTGCCTGAGGTGTGCATATGTCGCACAGGTGCACTGCGTGCAACATTTCGGTGGCAGTTAGAATGCCATTCTCATTCTCTGGAATGCGATTCGAAAAACGCAATCAATGCAGCATGGAGCCACAATTGCTTGGTAAAAATGCAATCACACTCCATAGGCGATTGTGATTTGCCTTTTGAGATCCCAATGTTAAACCAGGCCTAAGGGGGACCAACTGGGTCCGAATTATTTATCAAGTGGTCGTTGTGTTTCCAGACTTTACACTTGAGGGTGTAAGATGGTACCCATGATTACCACCTATCCCTCTTATCCCTCTTCAAAACTGCCATCCCCTATACCTCTCTCACTTCCTTTCTCCAACCTGCCCTAAGAGTCTACCTTGCCATGGTGGGCCGGCTTACAATCCTATTGGCCAAAATGTGATCTACTTTTAGCCAATTGGATTAGCCAAAGTACTCTGCCAAAAAAGAATATAATAAACCATCTGAGAGGGAGATCAACTAATTAGAGCCCTTTTGTATTAGGCACGTTACAATTAAAAAATGGTATCGTGCCCATTTTGCCAATAGCAACAGCACGGCGATGAACATGTAAATTGCATTGCCTGGTTTTTGCTAGTGCAATTGGTATTTTCAATAATTACCATTGTCGGCCTGCATCTTTTTTGTTTTGTTTGCGCTTCTATGCTTTGTAACTTTTTGGTGAGGGTTGGTATGGCTGTGGGGAGGAGAAGGCCATACGTAGAACTTGGGGGTATATTTAAATCATTTTAAATATGCCCCTAAGTTCTACACTGCAGGCTGCAACAATTTGTAATCACCAATCAAATTCTCTTAAGGGCCAGTTCACACTTGGTGTGCTTTTGGTGGGGAGCAATTCTGCTCTTTGCTGATTGCCGGTATTCAGCAAAGCAATGTGGTAAATCCTTGCAGTGCCTGCGGTGTGCATATGTTGCAAAGGTGCACTGCGTGCAACATTTCGGTGGCAGTTAGAATGCCATTCTCATTCTCTGGAATGAGACTCAAAAAACGCAATCACTGCAACATGGAGCCACAATTGCTTGGTAAAAACGCAATCACACTCCATAAGCGATTGTGATTTTCCTTTTGCGATCCCAATGTTGAACCAGGCATAAGGGGGACCAACTGGGTCCCAATTATTTATCAGGTGGTTGTCATGGGTTCCAGACTTTACACTTGAGGGTGTAAGAGTGGTACCCATGATGACCACCTATCCCCCTTATCCCCCTTCAAAACTGCCATCCCCTATGCCTAACTCACTCCCTTCCCCCAACCTGCCCTAAGAGTCTACCTTGCCATGGTGGGCCGGCTTACAATCCTATTGGCCAAAATGTGATTTACTTTTAGCCAATTGGATTAGCCAAAGTACTCTGCCAAAAAAGAATATAATAAACCATCTGAGAGGGAGATCAACTAATTAGAGCCCTTTTGTATTAGGCACGTTACAATTAAAAGATGGTATCGTGCCCATTTTACCAATAGCAACAGCACGGCGATGAACATGTAAATTGCATTGCCTGGTTTTTGCTAGTGCAACTGGTATTTTCAATAATTACGATTGTCGGCCTGCATCTTTTTTGTTTTGTTTGCTTTGTAACTTTTTGGTGAGGGTTGGTATGGCTGTGGGGAGGAGGAGGCCATACGTAGAACTTGGGGGTATATTTAAATCATTTTAAATATGCCCCAGAGTTCTACACTGCAGGCTGCAACAATTTGTAATCACCAATCAAATTCTCTTAAGGGCCAGTTCACACTTGGTGTGCTTTTGGTGGGGAGCATTTCTGCTCTTTGCTGATAGCCGGTATTCAGCAAAGCAATGTGGTAAATCCTTGCAGTGCCTGCGGTGTGCATATGTCACAAAGGTGCACTGCGTGCAACATTTCGGTGGCAGTTAGAATGCCATTCTCATTCTCTGGAATGAGACTCGAAAAACGCAATCACTGCAACATGGAGCCACAATTGCTTGGTAAAATTGCAATCACACTCCATAGGCGATTGTGATTTTCCTTTTGCGATCCCAATGTTGAACCAGGCCTAAGGGGGACCAAGTGGGTCCCAATTATTTATCAGGTGGTTGCCATGGGTTCCAGACTTTACACTTGAGGGTGTAAGAGTGGTACTCATGATGACCACCTATCCCCCTTATCCCCCTTCAAAACTGCCATCCCCTATGCCTCACTCACTCCCTTCCCCCAACCTGCCCTAAGAGTCTACCTTGCCATGGTGGGCCGGCTTACAATCCTATTGGCCATAATGTGATTTACTTTTAGCCAATTGGATTAGCCAAAGTACTCTGCCAAAAAAGAATATAATAAACCATCTGAGAGGGAGATCAACTAATTAGAGCCCTTTTGTATTAGGCACGTTACAATAAAAAAATGGTATCGTGCCCATTTTGCCAATAGCAACAGCACGGCGATGAACATGTAAATTGCATTGCCTGGTTTTTGCTAGTGCAATTGGTATTTTCAATAATTACGATTGTCGGCCTGCATCTTTTTTGTTTTGTTTGCATTTCTATGCTTTGTAACTTTTTGGTGAGGATTGGTATGGCTGTGGGGAGGAGGAGGCCATACGTAGAACTTGGGGGTATATTTAAATCATTTTAAATATGCCCCTGAGTTCTACACTGCAGGCTGCAACAATTTGTAATCACTAATCAAATTCTATCAAGGGCCAGTTCACACTTGGTGTGCTTTTGGTGGAGGGCGTTTCTGCTCTTTGCTGATAGCCGGTATTCAGCAAAGCACTGTGGTAAATCCTTGCAGTGCCTGAGGTGTGCATATGTCGCACAGGTGCACTGCGTGCAACATTTCGGTGGCAGTTAGAATGCCATTCTCATTCTCTGGAATGAGATTCGAAAAACGCAATCGATGCAGCATAGAGCCACAATTGCTTGGTAAAAATGCAATCACACTCCATAGGCGATTGTGATTTGCCTTTTGAGATCCCAATGTTAAACCAGCCCTAAGGGGGACCAACTGGGTCCGAATTATTTATCAGGTGGTCGTTGTGTTTCCAGACTTTACACTTGAGGGTGTAAGGGTGGTACCCATGATTACCACCTATCCCTCTTATCCCTCTTCAAAACTGCCATCCCCTATACCTCTCTCACTTCCTTTCTCCAACCTGCCCTAAGAGTCTACCTTGCCATGGTGGGCCGGCTTACAATCCTATTGGCCAAAATGTGATTTACTTTTAGCCAATTGGATTAGCCAAAGTACTCTGCCAAAAAAGAATATAATAAACCATCTGAGAGGGAGATCAACTAATTAGAGCCCTTTTGTATTAGGCACGTTACAGTTAAAAAATGGTATCGTGCCCATTTTGCCAATAGCAACAGCACGGCGATGAACATGTAAATTGCATTGCCTGGTTTTTGCTAGTGCAATTGGTATTTTCAATAATTACGATTGTCGGCCTGCATCTTTTTTGTTTTGTTTGCGCTTCTATGCTTTGTAACTTTTTGGTGAGGATTGGTATGGCTGTGGGGAGGAGGAGGCCATACGTAGAACTTGGGGGGTATATTTAAATCATTTTAAATATGCCCCTGAGTTCTACACTGCAGGCTGCAACAATTTGTAATCACCAATTAAATTCTCTCAAGGGCCAGTTCACACTTGGTGTGCTTTTGGTGGAGGGCGTTTCTGCTCTTTGCTGATAGCCGGTATTCAGCAAAGCACTGTGGTAAATCCTTGCAGTGCCTGAGGTGTGCATATGTCGCACAGGTGCACTGCGTGCAACATTTCGGTGGCAGTTAGAATGCCATTCTCATTCTCTGGAATGCGATTCGAAAAACGCAATCAATGCAGCATGGAGCCACAATTGCTTGGTAAAAATGCAATCACACTCCATAGGCGATTGTGATTTGCCTTTTGAGATCCCAATGTTAAACCAGGCCTAAGGGGGACCAACTGGGTCCGAATTATTTATCAGGTGGTCGTTGTGTTTCCAGACTTTACACTTGAGGGTGTAAGATGGTACCCATGATTACCACCTATCCCTCTTATCCCTCTTCAAAACTGCCATCCCCTATACCTCTCTCACTTCCTTTCTCCAACCTGCCCTAAGAGTCTACCTTGCCATGGTGGGCCGGCTTACAATCCTATTGGCCAAAATGTGATCTACTTTTAGCCAATTGGATTAGCCAAAGTACTCTGCCAAAAAAGAATATAATAAACCATCTGAGAGGGAGATCAACTAATTAGAGCCCTTTTGTATTAGGCACGTTACAATAAAAAAATGGTATCGTGCCCATTTTGCCAATAGCAACAGCACGGCGATGAACATGTAAATTGCATTGCCTGGTTTTTGCTAGTGCAATTGGTATTTTCAATAATTACGATTGTCGGCCTGCATCTTTTTTGTTTTGTTTGCGCTTCTATGCTTTGTAACTTTTTGGTGAGGATTGGTATGGCTGTGGGGAGGAGGAGGCCATACGTAGAACTTGGGGGTATATTTAAATCATTTTAAATATGCCCCTGAGTTCTACACTGCAGGCTGCAACAATTTGTAATCACCAATTAAATTCTCTCAAGGGCCAGTTCACACTTGGTGTGCTTTTGGTGGAGGGCGTTTCTGCTCTTTGCTGATAGCCGGTATTCAGCAAAGCACTGTGGTAAATCCTTGCAGTGCCTGAGGTGTGCATATGTCGCACAGGTGCACTGCGTGCAACATTTCGGTGGCAGTTAGAATGCCATTCTCATTCTCTGGAATGCGATTCGAAAAACGCAATCAATGCAGCATGGAGCCACAATTGCTTGGTAAAAATGCAATCACACTCCATAGGCGATTGTGATTTGCCTTTTGAGATCCCAATGTTAAACCAGGCCTAAGGGGGACCAACTGGGTCCGAATTATTTATCAAGTGGTCGTTGTGTTTCCAGACTTTACACTTGAGGGTGTAAGATGGTACCCATGATTACCACCTATCCCTCTTATCCCTCTTCAAAACTGCCATCCCCTATACCTCTCTCACTTCCTTTCTCCAACCTGCCCTAAGAGTCTACCTTGCCATGGTGGGCCGGCTTACAATCCTATTGGCCAAAATGTGATCTACTTTTAGCCAATTGGATTAGCCAAAGTACTCTGCCAAAAAAGAATATAATAAACCATCTGAGAGGGAGATCAACTAATTAGAGCCCTTTTGTATTAGGCACGTTACAATTAAAAAATGGTATCGTGCCCATTTTGCCAATAGCAACAGCACGGCGATGAACATGTAAATTGCATTGCCTGGTTTTTGCTAGTGCAATTGGTATTTTCAATAATTACCATTGTCGGCCTGCATCTTTTTTGTTTTGTTTGCGCTTCTATGCTTTGTAACTTTTTGGTGAGGGTTGGTATGGCTGTGGGGAGGAGGAGGCCATACGTAGAACTTGGGGGTTTATTTAAATCATTTTAAATATGCCCCTGAGTTCTACACTGCAGGCTGCAACAATTTGTAATCACCAATCAAATTCTCTTAAGGGCCAGTTCACACTTGGTGTGCTTTTGGTGGGGAGCATTTCTGCTCTTTGCTGATAGCCGGTATTCAGCAAAGCAATGTGGTAAATCCTTGCAGTGCCTGCGGTGTGCATATGTCGCAAAGGTGCACTGCGTGCAACATTTCGGTGGCAGTTAGAATGCCATTCTCATTCTCTGGAATGAGACTCGAAAAACGCAATCACTGCAACATGGAGCCACAATTGCTTGGTAAAAACGCAATCACACTCCATAAGCGATTGTGATTTTCCTTTTGCGATCCCAATGTTGAACCAGGCATAAGGGGGACCAACTGGGTCCCAATTATTTATCAGGTGGTTGTCATGGATTCCAGACTTTACACTTGAGGGTGTAAGAGTGGTACCCATGATGACCACCTATCCCCCTTATCCCCCTTCAAAACTGCCATCCCCTATGCCTAACTCACTCCCTTCCCCCAACCTGCCCTAAGAGTCTACCTTGCCATGGTGGGCCGGCTTACAATCCTATTGGCCATAATGTGATTTACTTTTAGCCAATTGGATTAGCCAAAATACTCTGCCAAAAAAGAATATAATAAACCATCTGAGAGGGAGATCAACTAATTAGAGCCCTTTTGTATTAGGCACGTTACAATAAAAAAATGGTATCGTGCCCATTTTGCCAATAGCAACAGCACGGCGATGAACATGTAAATTGCATTGCCTGGTTTTTGCTAGTGCAATTGGTATTTTCAATAATTACGATTGTCGGCCTGCATCTTTTTTGTTTTGTTTGCTTTGTAACTTTTTGGTGAGGGTTGGTATGGCTGTGGGGAGGAGGAGGCCATACGTAGAACTTGGGGGTATATTTAAATCATTTTAAATATGCCCCTAAGTTCTACACTGCAGGCTGCAACAATTTGTAATCACCAATCAAATTCTCTTAAGGGCCAGTTCACACTCGGTGTGCTTTTGGTGGGGAGCAATTCTGCTCTTTGCTGATTGCCGGTATTCAGCAAAGCAATGTGGTAAATCCTTGCAGTGCCTGCGGTGTGCATATGTCGCAAAGGTGCACTGCGTGCAACATTTCGGTGGCAGTTAGAATGCCATTCTCATTCTCTGGAATGAGACTCAAAAAACGCAATCACTGCAACATGGAGCCACAATTGCTTGGTAAAAACGCAATCACACTCCATAAGCGATTGTGATTTTCCTTTTGCGATCCCAATGTTGAACCAGGCATAAGGGGGACCAACTGGGTCCCAATTATTTATCAGGTGGTTGTCATGGGTTCCAGACTTTACACTTGAGGGTGTAAGAGTGGTACCCATGATGACCACATATCCCCCTTATCCCCCTTCAAAACTGCCATCCCCTATGCCTAACTCACTCCCTTCCCCCAACCTGCCCTAAGAGTCTACCTTGCCATGGTGGGCCGGCTTACAATCCTATTGGCCATAATGTGATTTACTTTTAGCCAATTGGATTAGCCAAAGTACTCTGCCAAAAAAGAATATAATAAACCATCTGAGAGGGAGATCAACTAATTAGAGCCCTTTTGTATTAGGCACGTTACAATAAAAAAATGGTATCGTGCCCATTTTGCCAATAGCAACAGCACGGCGATGAACATGTAAATTGCATTGCCTGGTTTTTGCTAGTGCAATTGGTATTTTCAATAATTACGATTGTCGGCCTGCATCTTTTTTGTTTTGTTTGCATTTCTATGCTTTGTAACTTTTTGGTGAGGATTGGTATGGCTGTGGGGAGGAGGAGGCCATACGTAGAACTTGGGGGTATATTTAAATCATTTTAAATATGCCCCTGAGTTCTACACTGCAGGCTGCAACAATTTGTAATCACTAATCAAATTCTATCAAGGGCCAGTTCACACTTGGTGTGCTTTTGGTGGAGGGCGTTTCTGCTCTTTGCTGATAGCCGGTATTCAGCAAAGCACTGTGGTAAATCCTTGCAGTGCCTGAGGTGTGCATATGTCGCACAGGTGCACTGCGTGCAACATTTCGGTGGCAGTTAGAATGCCATTCTCATTCTCTGGAATGAGATTCGAAAAACGCAATCGATGCAGCATAGAGCCACAATTGCTTGGTAAAAATGCAATCACACTCCATAGGCGATTGTGATTTGCCTTTTGAGATCCCAATGTTAAACCAGCCCTAAGGGGGACCAACTGGGTCCGAATTATTTATCAGGTGGTCGTTGTGTTTCCAGACTTTACACTTGAGGGTGTAAGGGTGGTACCCATGATTACCACCTATCCCTCTTATCCCTCTTCAAAACTGCCATCCCCTATACCTCTCTCACTTCCTTTCTCCAACCTGCCCTAAGAGTCTACCTTGCCATGGTGGGCCGGCTTACAATCCTATTGGCCAAAATGTGATTTACTTTTAGCCAATTGGATTAGCCAAAGTACTCTGCCAAAAAAGAATATAATAAACCATCTGAGAGGGAGATCAACTAATTAGAGCCCTTTTGTATTAGGCACGTTACAGTTAAAAAATGGTATCGTGCCCATTTTGCCAATAGCAACAGCACGGCGATGAACATGTAAATTGCATTGCCTGGTTTTTGCTAGTGCAATTGGTATTTTCAATAATTACGATTGTCGGCCTGCATCTTTTTTGTTTTGTTTGCGCTTCTATGCTTTGTAACTTTTTGGTGAGGATTGGTATGGCTGTGGGGAGGAGGAGGCCATACGTAGAACTTGGGGGGTATATTTAAATCATTTTAAATATGCCCCTGAGTTCTACACTGCAGGCTGCAACAATTTGTAATCACCAATTAAATTCTCTCAAGGGCCAGTTCACACTTGGTGTGCTTTTGGTGGAGGGCGTTTCTGCTCTTTGCTGATAGCCGGTATTCAGCAAAGCACTGTGGTAAATCCTTGCAGTGCCTGAGGTGTGCATATGTCGCACAGGTGCACTGCGTGCAACATTTCGGTGGCAGTTAGAATGCCATTCTCATTCTCTGGAATGCGATTCGAAAAACGCAATCAATGCAGCATGGAGCCACAATTGCTTGGTAAAAATGCAATCACACTCCATAGGCGATTGTGATTTGCCTTTTGAGATCCCAATGTTAAACCAGGCCTAAGGGGGACCAACTGGGTCCGAATTATTTATCAGGTGGTCGTTGTGTTTCCAGACTTTACACTTGAGGGTGTAAGATGGTACCCATGATTACCACCTATCCCTCTTATCCCTCTTCAAAACTGCCATCCCCTATACCTCTCTCACTTCCTTTCTCCAACCTGCCCTAAGAGTCTACCTTGCCATGGTGGGCCGGCTTACAATCCTATTGGCCAAAATGTGATCTACTTTTAGCCAATTGGATTAGCCAAAGTACTCTGCCAAAAAAGAATATAATAAACCATCTGAGAGGGAGATCAACTAATTAGAGCCCTTTTGTATTAGGCACGTTACAATAAAAAAATGGTATCGTGCCCATTTTGCCAATAGCAACAGCACGGCGATGAACATGTAAATTGCATTGCCTGGTTTTTGCTAGTGCAATTGGTATTTTCAATAATTACGATTGTCGGCCTGCATCTTTTTTGTTTTGTTTGCGCTTCTATGCTTTGTAACTTTTTGGTGAGGATTGGTATGGCTGTGGGGAGGAGGAGGCCATACGTAGAACTTGGGGGTTTATTTAAATCATTTTAAATATGCCCCTGAGTTCTACACTGCAGGCTGCAACAATTTGTAATCACCAATTAAATTCTCTCAAGGGCCAGTTCACACTTGGTGTGCTTTTGGTGGAGGGCGTTTCTGCTCTTTGCTGATAGCCGGTATTCAGCAAAGCACTGTGGTAAATCCTTGCAGTGCCTGAGGTGTGCATATGTCGCACAGGTGCACTGCGTGCAACATTTCGGTGGCAGTTAGAATGCCATTCTCATTCTCTGGAATGCGATTCGAAAAACGCAATCAATGCAGCATGGAGCCACAATTGCTTGGTAAAAATGCAATCACACTCCATAGGCGATTGTGATTTGCCTTTTGAGATCCCAATGTTAAACCAGGCCTAAGGGGGACCAACTGGGTCCGAATTATTTATCAAGTGGTCGTTGTGTTTCCAGACTTTACACTTGAGGGTGTAAGATGGTACCCATGATTACCACCTATCCCTCTTATCCCTCTTCAAAACTGCCATCCCCTATACCTCTCTCACTTCCTTTCTCCAACCTGCCCTAAGAGTCTACCTTGCCATGGTGGGCCGGCTTACAATCCTATTGGCCAAAATGTGATCTACTTTTAGCCAATTGGATTAGCCAAAGTACTCTGCCAAAAAAGAATATAATAAACCATCTGAGAGGGAGATCAACTAATTAGAGCCCTTTTGTATTAGGCACGTTACAATTAAAAAATGGTATCGTGCCCATTTTGCCAATAGCAACAGCACGGCGATGAACATGTAAATTGCATTGCCTGGTTTTTGCTAGTGCAATTGGTATTTTCAATAATTACCATTGTCGGCCTGCATCTTTTTTGTTTTGTTTGCGCTTCTATGCTTTGTAACTTTTTGGTGAGGGTTGGTATGGCTGTGGGGAGGAGGAGGCCATACGTAGAACTTGGGGGTTTATTTAAATCATTTTAAATATGCCCCTGAGTTCTACACTGCAGGCTGCAACAATTTGTAATCACCAATCAAATTCTCTTAAGGGCCAGTTCACACTTGGTGTGCTTTTGGTGGGGAGCATTTCTGCTCTTTGCTGATAGCCGGTATTCAGCAAAGCAATGTGGTAAATCCTTGCAGTGCCTGCGGTGTGCATATGTCGCAAAGGTGCACTGCGTGCAACATTTCGGTGGCAGTTAGAATGCCATTCTCATTCTCTGGAATGAGACTCGAAAAACGCAATCACTGCAACATGGAGCCACAATTGCTTGGTAAAAACGGAATCACACTCCATAAGCGATTGTGATTTTCCTTTTGCGATCCCAATGTTGAACCAGGCATAAGGGGGACCAACTGGGTCCCAATTATTTATCAGGTGGTTGTCATGGATTCCAGACTTTACACTTGAGGGTGTAAGAGTGGTACCCATGATGACCACCTATCCCCCTTATCCCCCTTCAAAACTGCCATCCCCTATGCCTAACTCACTCCCTTCCCCCAACCTGCCCTAAGAGTCTACCTTGCCATGGTGGGCCGGCTTACAATCCTATTGGCCATAATGTGATTTACTTTTAGCCAATTGGATTAGCCAAAATACTCTGCCAAAAAAGAATATAATAAACCATCTGAGAGGGAGATCAACTAATTAGAGCCCTTTTGTATTAGGCACGTTACAATTAAAAAATGGTATCGTGCCCATTTTGCCAATAGCAACAGCACGGCGATGAACATGTAAATTGCATTGCCTGGTTTTTGCTAGTGCAACTGGTATTTTCAATAATTACGATTGTCGGCCTGCATCTTTTTTGTTTTGTTTGCTTTGTAACTTTTTGGTGAGGGTTGGTATGGCTGTGGGGAGGAGGAGGCCATACGTAGAACTTGGGGGTGTATTTAAATCATTTTAAATATGCCCCTGAGTTCTACACTGCAGGCTGCAACAATTTGTAATCACCAATCAAATTCTCTTAAGGGCCAGTTCACACTTGGTGTGCTTTTGGTGGGGAACATTTCTGCTCTTTGCTGATAGCCGGTATTCAGCAAAGCAATGTGGTAAATCCTTGCAGTGCCTGCGGTGTGCATATGTCGCAAAGGTGCACTGCGTGCAACATTTCGGTGGCAGTTAGAATGCCATTCTCATTCTCTGGAATGAGACTCGAAAAACGCAATCACTGCAACATGGAGCCACAATTGCTTGGTAAAAACGCAATCACACTCAATAAGCGATTGTGATTTTCCTTTTGCGATCTCAATGTTGAACCACGCCTAAGGGGGACCAACTGGGTCCCAATTATTTATCAGGTGGTTGTCATGGGTTCCAGACTTTACACTTGAGGGTGTAAGAGTGGTACCCATGATGACCACCTATCCCCCTTATCCCCCTTCAAAACTGCCATCCCCTATGCCTAACTCACTCCCCTCCCCAACCTGCCCTAAGAGTCTACCTTGCCATGGTGGGCCGGCTTACAATCCTATTGGCCATAATGTGATTTACTTTTAGCCAATTGGATTAGCCAAAGTACTCTGCCAAAAAAGAATATAATAAACCATCTGAGAGGGAGATCAACTAATTAGAGCCCTTTTGTATTAGGCACGTTACAATTAAAAAAATGGTATCGTGCCCATTTTACCAATAGCAACAGCACGGCGATGAACATGTAAATTGCATTGCCTGGTTTTTGCTAGTGCAATTGGTATTTTCAATAATTACCATTGTCGGCCTGCATCTTTTTTGTTTTGTTTGCTTTGTAACTTTTTGGTGAGGGTTGGTATGGCTGTGGGGAGGAGGAGGCCATACGTAGAACTTGGGGGTATATTTAAATCATTTTAAATATGCCCCTGAGTTCTACACTGCAGGCTGCAACAATTTGTAATCACCAATCAAATTCTCTTAAGGGCCAGTTCACACTTGGTGTGCTTTTGGTGGGGAGCATTTCTGCTCTTTGCTGATAGCCGGTATTCAGCAAGGCAATGTGGTAAATCCTTGCAGTGCCTGCGGTGTGCATATGTCGCAAAGGTGCACTGCGTGCAACATTTCGGTGGCAGTTAGAATGCCATTCTCATTCTCTGGAATGAGACTCGAAAAACGCAATCACTGCAACATGGAGCCACAATTGCTTGGTAAAAACGCAATCACACTCCATAAGCGATTGTGATTTTCCTTTTGCGATCCCAATGTTGAACCAGGCATAAGGGGGACCAACTGGGTCCCAATTATTTATCAGGTGGTTGTCATTTGTTCCAGACTTTACACTTGAGGGTGTAAGAGTGGTACCCATGATGACCACCTATCCCCCTTATCCCCCTTCAAAACTGCCATCCCCTATGCCTAACTCACTCCCTTCCCCCAACCTGCCCTAAGAGTCTACCTTGCCATGGTGGGCCGGCTTACAATCCTATTGGCCAAAATGTGATTTACTTTTAGCCAATTGGATTAGCCAAAGTACTCTGCCAAAAAAGAATATAATAAACCATCTGAGAGGGAGATCAACTAATTAGAGCCCTTTTGTATTAGGCACGTTACAATTAAAAGATGGTATCGTGCCCATTTTACCAATAGCAACAGCACGGCGATGAACATGTAAATTGCATTGCCTGGTTTTTGCTAGTGCAACTGGTATTTTCAATAATTACGATTGTCGGCCTGCATCTTTTTTGTTTTGTTTTCTTTGTAACTTTTTGGTGAGGGTTGGTATGGCTGTGGGGAGGAGGAGGCCATACGTAGAACTTGGGGGTATATTTACATCATTTTAAATATGCCCCAGAGTTCTACACTGCAGGCTGCAACAATTTGTAATCACCAATCAAATTCTCTTAAGGGCCAGTTCACACTTGGTGTGCTTTTGGTGGGGAGCATTTCTGCTCTTTGCTGATTGCCGGTATTCAGCAAAGCAATGTGGTAAATCCTTGCAGTGCCTGCGGTGTGCATATGTTGCAAAGGTGCACTGCGTGCAACATTTCGGTGGCAGTTAGAATGCCATTCTCATTCTCTGGAATGAGACTCGAAAAACGCAATCACTGCAACATGGAGCCACAATTGCTTGGTAAAAACGCAATCACACTCCATAAGCGATTGTGATTTTCCTTTTGCGATCTCAATGTTGAACCACGCCTAAGGGGGACCAACTGGGTCCCAATTATTTATCAGGTGGTTGTCATGGGTTCCAGACTTTACACTTGAGGGTGTAAGAGTGGTACCCATGATGACCACCTATCCCCCTTATCCCCCTTCAAAACTGCCATCCCCTATGCCTAACTCACTCCCCTCCCCCAACCTGCCCTAAGAGTCTACCTTGCCATGGTGGGCCGGCTTACAATCCTATTGGCCATAATGTGATTTACTTTTAGCCAATTGGATTAGCCAAAGTACTCTGCCAAAAAAGAATATAATAAACCATCTGAGAGGGAGATCAACTAATTAGAGCCCTTTTGTATTAGGCACGTTACAATTAAAAGATGGTATCGTGCCCATTTTACCAATAGCAACAGCACGGCGATGAACATGTAAATTGCATTGCCTGGTTTTTGCTAGTGCAACTGGTATTTTCAATAATTACGATTGTCGGCCTGCATCTTTTTTGTTTTGTTTGCTTTGTAACTTTTTGGTGAGGGTTGGTATGGCTGTGGGGAGGAGGAGGCCATACGTAGAACTTGGGGGTATATTTAAATCATTTTAAATATGCCCCAGAGTTCTACACTGCAGGCTGCAACAATTTGTAATCACCAATCAAATTCTCTTAAGGGCCAGTTCACACTTGGTGTGCTTTTGGTGGGGAGCATTTCTGCTCTTTGCTGATAGCCGGTATTCAGCAAAGCAATGTGGTAAATCCTTGCAGTGCCTGCGGTGTGCATATGTCACAAAGGTGCACTGCGTGCAACATTTCGGTGGCAGTTAGAATGCCATTCTCATTCTCTGGAATGAGACTCGAAAAACGCAATCACTGCAACATGGAGCCACAATTGCTTGGTAAAATTGCAATCACACTCCATAGGCGATTGTGATTTTCCTTTTGCGATCCCAATGTTGAACCAGGCCTAAGGGGGACCAACTGGGTCCCAATTATTTATCAGGTGGTTGCCATGGGTTCCAGACTTTACACTTGAGGGTGTAAGAGTGGTACTCATGATGACCACCTATCCCCCTTATCCCCCTTCAAAACTGCCATCCCCTATGCCTCACTCACTCCCTTCCCCCAACCTGCCCTAAGAGTCTACCTTGCCATGGTGGGCCGGCTTACAATCCTATTGGCCATAATGTGATTTACTTTTAGCCAATTGGATTAGCCAAAGTACTCTGCCAAAAAAGAATATAATAAACCATCTGAGAGGGAGATCAACTAATTAGACCCCTTTTGTATTAGGCACGTTACAATAAAAAAATGGTATCGTGCCCATTTTGCCAATAGCAACAGCACGGCGATGAACATGTAAATTGCATTGCCTGGTTTTTGCTAGTGCAATTGGTATTTTCAATCATTACGATTGTCGGCCTGCATCTTTTTTGTTTTGTTTGCATTTCTATGCTTTGTAAATTTTTGGTGAGGATTGGTATGGCTGTGGGGAGGAGGAAGCCATACGTAGAACTTGGGGGTATATTTAAATCATTTTAAATATGCCCCCGAGTTCTACACTGCAGGCTGCAACAATTTGTAATCACTAATCAAATTCTATCAAGGGCCAGTTCACACTTGGTGTGCTTTTGGTGGAGTGCGTTTCTGCTCTTTGCTAATAGCCGGTATTCAGCAAAGCACTGTGGTAAATCCTTGCAGTGCCTGAGGTGTGCATATGTCGCACAGGTGCACTGCGTGCAACATTTCGGTGGCAGTTAGAATGCCATTCTCAGTCTCTGGAATGAGATTTGAAAAACGCAATCGATGCAGCATAGAGCCACAATTGCTTGGTAAAAATGCAATCACACTCCATAGGCGATTGTGATTTGCCTTTTGAGATCCCAATGTTAAACCAGGCCTAAGGGGGACCAACTGGGTCCGAATTATTTATCAGGTGGTCGTTGTGTTTCCAGACTTTACACTTGAGGGTGTAAGATGGTACCCATGATTACCACCTATCCCTCTTATCCCTCTTCAAAACTGCCATCCCCTATACCTCTCTCACTTCCTTTCTCCAACCTGCCCTAAGAGTCTACCTTGCCATGGTGGGCCGGCTTACAATCCTATTGGCCAAAATGTGATCTACTTTTAGCCAATTGGATTAGCCAAAGTACTCTGCCAAAAAAGAATATAATAAACCATCTGAGAGGGAGATCAACTAATTAGAGCCCTTTTGTATTAGGCACGTTACAATAAAAAAATGGTATCGTGCCCATTTTGCCAATAGCAACAGCACGGCGATGAACATGTAAATTGCATTGCCTGGTTTTTGCTAGTGCAATTGGTATTTTCAATAATTACGATTGTCGGCCTGCATCTTTTTTGTTTTGTTTGCATTTCTATGCTTTGTAACTTTTTGGTGAGGATTGGTATGGCTGTGGGGAGGAGGAGGCCATACGTAGAACTTGGGGGTATATTTAAATCATTTTAAATATGCCCCTGAGTTCTACACTGCAGGCTGCAACAATTTGTAATCACCAATCAAATTCTCTCAAGACCAGTTCACACTTGGTGTGCTTTTGGTGGAGGGCGTTTCTGCTCTTTGCTGATAGCCGGTATTCAGCAAAGCACTGTGGTAAATCCTTGCAGTGCCTGAGGTGTGCATATGTCGCACAGGTGCACTGCGTGCAACATTTCGGTGGCAGTTAGAATGCCATTCTCATTCTCTGGAATGAGATTCGAAAAACGCAATCGATGCAGCATAGAGCCACAATTGCTTGGTAAAAATGCAATCACACTCCATAGGCGATTGTGATTTGCCTTTTGAGATCCCAATGTTAAACCAGCCCTAAGGGGGACCAACTGGGTCCGAATTATTTATCAGGTGGTCGTTGTGTTTCCAGACTTTACACTTGAGGGTTTAAGGGTGGTACCCATGATTACCAACTATCCCTCTTATCCCTCTTCAAAACTGCCATCCCCTATACCTCTCTCACTTCCTTTCTCCAACCTGCCCTAAGAGTCTACCTTGCCATGGTGGGCCGGCTTACAATCCTATTGGCCAAAATGTGATTTACTTTTAGCCAATTGGATTAGCCAAAGTACTCTGCCAAAAAAGAATATAATAAACCATCTGAGAGGGAGATCAACTAATTAGAGCCCTTTTGTATTAGGCACGTTACAGTTAAAAAATGGTATCGTGCCCATCTTGCCAATAGCAACAGCACGGCGATGAACATGTAAATTGCATTGCCTGGTTTTTGCTAGTGCAATTGGTATTTTCAATAATTACGATTGTCGGCCTGCATCTTTTTGTTTTGTTTGCGCTTCTATGCTTTGTAACTTTTTGGTGAGGATTGGTATGGCTGTGGGGAGGAGGAGGCCATACGTAGAACTTGGGGGTTTATTTAAATCATTTTAAATATGCCCCTGAGTTCTACACTGCAGGCTGCAACAATTTGTAATCACCAATCAAATTCTCTTAAGGGCCAGTTCACACTTGGTGTGCTTTTGGTGGAGGGCGTTTCTGCTCTTTGCTGATAGCCGGTATTCAGCAAAGCACTGTGGTAAATCCTTGCAGTGCCTGAGGTGTGCATATGTCGCACAGGTGCACTGCGTGCAACATTTCAGTGGCAGTTAGAATGCCATTCTCATTCTCTGGAATGAGATTCGAAAAACGCAATCAATGCAGCATGGAGCCACAATTGCTTGGTAAAAATGCAATCACACTCCATAGGAGATTGTGATTTGCCTTTTGAGATCCCAATGTTAAACCAGCCCTAAGGGGGACCAACTGGGTCCGAATTATTTATCAGGTGGTCGTTGTGTTTCCAGACTTTACACTTGAGGGTGTAAGGGTGGTACCCATGATTACCACCTATCCCTCTTATCCCTCTTCAAAACTGCCATCCCCTATACCTCTCTCACTTCCTTTCTCCAACCTGCCCTAAGAGTCTACCTTGCCATGGTGGGCCGGCTTACAATCCTATTGGCCAAAATGTGATTTACTTTTAGCCAATTGGATTAGCCAAAGTACTCTGCCAAAAAAGAATATAATAAACCATCTGAGAGGGAGATCAACTAATTAGAGCCCTTTTGTATTAGGCACGTTACAGTTAAAAAATGGTATCGTGCCCATTTTGCCAATAGCAACAGCACGGCGATGAACATGTAAATTGCATTGCCTGGTTTTTGCTAGTGCAATTGGTATTTTCAATAATTACGATTGTCGGCCTGCATCTTTTTTGTTTTGTTTGCGCTTCTATGCTTTGTAACTTTTTGGTGAGGATTGGTATGGCTGTGGGGAGGAGGAGGCCATACGTAGAACTTGGGGGTTTATTTAAATCATTTTAAATATGCCCCTGAGTTCTACACTGCAGGCTGCAACAATTTGTAATCACCAATCAAATTCTCTTAAGGGCCAGTTCACACTTGGTGTGCTTTTGGTGGAGGGCGTTTCTGCTCTTTGCTGATAGCCGGTATTCAGCAAAGCACTGTGGTAAATCCTTGCAGTGCCTGCGGTGTGCATATGTCGCACAGGTGCACTGCGTGCAACATTTCAGTGGCAGTTAGAATGCCATTCTCATTCTCTGGAATGAGATTCGAAAAACGCAATCAATGCAGCATGGAGCCACAATTGCTTGGTAAAAATGCAATCACACTCCATAGGCGATTGTGATTTGCCTTTTGAGATCCCAATGTTAAACCAGGCCTAAGGGGGACCAACTGGGTCCGAATTATTTATCAGGTGGTCGTTGTGTTTCCGGACCTTACACTTGAGGGTGTAAGAGTGGTACCCATGATTACCACCTATCACTCTTATCCCTCTTCAAAACTGCCATCCCCTATACCTCTCTCACTTCCTTTCTCCAACCTGCCCTAAGAGTCTACCTTGCCATGGTGGGCCGGCTTACAATCCTATTGGCCATAATGTGATTTACTTTTAGCCAATTGGATTAGCCAAAGTACTCTGCCAAAAAGAATATAATAAACCATCTGAGAGGGAGATCAACTAATTATAGCCCTTTTGTATTAGGCACGTTACAATTAAAAAATGGTATCGTGCCCATTTTGCCAATAGCAACAGCACGGCGATGAACATGTAAATTGCATTGCCTGGTTCTTGCTAGTGCAATTGGTATTTTCAATAATTACGATTGTCGGCCTGCATCTTTTTTGTTTTGTTTGCTTTGTAACTTTTTGGTGAGGGTTGGTATGGCTGTGGGGAGGAGGAGGCCATACGTAGAACTTGGGGGTATATTTAAATCATTTTAAATATGCCCCTGAGTTCTACACTGCAGGCTGCAACAATTTGTAATCACCAATCAAATTCTCTTAAGGGCCAGTTCACACTCGGTGTGCTTTTGGTGGGGAGCATTTCTGCTCTCTGCTGATAGCCGGTATTCAGCAAAGCAATGTGGTAAATCCTTGCAGTGCCTGCGGTGTGCATATGTCGCAAAGGTGCACTGCGTGCAACATTTCGGTGGCAGTTAGAATGCCATTCTCATTCTCTGGAATGAGACTCGAAAAACGCAATCACTGCAACATGGAGCCACAATTGCTTGGTAAAAACGCAATCACACTCCATAAGCGATTGTGATTTTCCTTTTGCGATCCCAATGTTGAACCAGGCATAAGGGGGACCAACTGGGTCCCAATTATTTATCAGGTGCTTGTCATGGGTTCCAGACTTTACACTTGAGGGTGTAAGAGTGGTACCCATGATGACCACCTATCCCCCTTATCCCCCTTCAAAATTGCCATCCCCTATGCCTAACTCACTCCCTTCCCCCAACCTGCCCTAAGAGTCTACCTTGTCATGGTGGGCCGGCTTACAATCCTATTGGCCAAAATGTGATTTACTTTTAGTCAATTGGATTAGCCAAAGTACTCTGCCAAAAAGAATATAATAAACCATCTGAGAGGGAGATCAACTAATTATAGCCCTTTTGTATTAGGCACGTTACAATTAAAAAATGGTATCGTGCCCATTTTGCCAATAGCAACAGCACAGCGATGAACATGTAAATTGCATTGCAAAATAAGTAGAACAGAGGCGCCAACAGGAGGCTGAGGAGGCTATGGTGGTTCCACCCCCTCCAAGCAAACACAGAAAACTGTGTAATGTAATCAGAACAAATTTATTGGTACACTCCAGGGTATAGATATACAACGCGTTTCGCGGGTATGAGCCCGCTTCTTCAGGCAGTAGAAGTAGGAGTACACAGCAATCTGTCAGCAACACACTTTGTCGCCAGGTGTGTTGCTGACAGATTGCTGTGTACTCCTACTTCTACTGCCTGAAGAAGCGGGCTCATACCCGTGAAACGCGTTGTATATCTATACCCTGGAGTGTACCAATAAATTTGTTCTGATTACATTACACAGTTTTCTGTGTTTGCTTGGAGGGGGTGGAACCACCATAGCCTCCTCAGCGAATTTTAACATTTTAATTACTGTTTTTATCCTGTTGGCGCCTCTGTTCTACTTATTTTGCACTTTATATCCACCCTTGGTGGAGGGGGATACCCTTTTTCTCATCTACAGAGAGCGACTTTTTAATCCTGAGTGGGGACAGGTCAAACTCCTCACCTGCTTATACAGTGGTTGCCTGAAGGTAACCCTGGTTTGTGAATATAATTTTTACTCTTTCACATTATACCAATTGCCAAAACCTACTACACCATATTGGGCTCTCGGTTCTCTCTCCTCATGTAAATTGCATTGCCTGGTTTTTGCTAGTGCAATTGGTATTTTCAATAATTACGATTGTCGGCCTGCATCTTTTTTGTTTTGTTTGCTTTGTAACTTTTTGGTGAGGGTTGGTATGGCTGTGGGGAGGAGGAGGCCATACGTAGAACTTGGGGGTATAGTTAAATCATTTTAAATATGCCCCTGAGTTCTACACTGCAGGCTGCAACAATTTGTAATCACCAATCAAATTCTCTTAAGGGCCAGTTCACACTTGGTGTGCTTTTGGTGGGGAGCATTTCTGCTCTTTGCTGATAGCCGGTATTCAGCAAAGCAATGTGGTAAATCCTTGCAGTGCCTGCGGTGTGCATATGTCGCAAAGGTGAACTGCGTGCAACATTTCGGTGGCAGTTAGAATGCCATTCTCATTCTCTGGAATGAGACTCGAAAAACGCAATCACTGCAACATGGAGCCACAATTGCTTGGTAAAAACGCAATCACACTCCATAAGCGATTGTGATTTTCCTTTTGCGATCCCAATGTTGAACCAGGCATAAGGGGGACCAACTGGGTCCCAATTATTTATCAGGTGGTTGTCATGGATTCCAGACTTTACAATTGAGGGTGTAAGAGTGGTACCCATGATGACCACCTATCCCCCTTATCCCCCTTCAAAACTGCCATCCCCTATGCCTAACTCACTCCCTTCCCCCAACCTGCCCTAAGAGTCTACCTTGCCATGGTGGGCCGGCTTACAATCCTATTGGCCATAATGTGATTTACTTTTAGCCAATTGGATTAGCCAAAATACTCTGCCAAAAAAGAATATAATAAACCATCTGAGAGGGAGATCAACTAATTAGAGCCCTTTTGTATTAGGCACGTTACAATTAAAAAATGGTATCGTGCCCATTTTGCCAATAGCAACAGCACGGCGATGAACATGTAAATTGCATTGCCTGGTTTTTGCTAGTGCAATTGGTATTTTCAATAATTACGATTGTCGGCCTGCATCTTTTTTGTTTTGTTTGCTTTGTAACTTTTTGGTGAGGGTTGGTATGGCTGTGGGGAGGAGGAGGCCATACGTAGAACTTGGGGGTATATTTAAATCATTTTAAATATGCCCCTAAGTTCTACACTGCAGGCTGCAACAATTTGTAATCACCAATCAAATTCTCTTAAGGGCCAGTTCACACTTAGTGTGCTTTTGGTGGGGAGCATTTCTGCTCTTTGCTGATTGCCGGTATTCAGCAAAGCAATGTGGTAAATCCTTGCAGTGCCTGCGGTGTGCATATGTCGCAAAGGTGCACTGCGTGCAACATTTCGGTGGCAGTTAGAATGCCATTCTCATTCTCTGGAATGAGACTCAAAAAACGCAATCACTGCAACATGGAGCCACAATTGCTTGGTAAAACCGCAATCACACTCCATAAGCGATTGTGATTTTCCTTTTGCGATCCCAATGTTGAACCAGGCATAAGGGGGACCAACTGGGTCCCAATTATTTATCAGGTGGTTGTCATGGGTTCCAGACTTTACACTTGAGGGTGTAAGAGTGGTACCCATGATGACCACCTATCCCCCTTATCCCCCTTCAAAACTGCCATCCCCTATGCCTAACTCACTCCCTTCCCCCAACCTGCCCTAAGAGTCTACCTTGCCATGGTGGGCCGGCTTACAATCCTATTGGCCAAAATGTGATTTACTTTTAGCCAATTGGATTAGCCAAAGTACTCTGCAAAAAAAGAATATAATAAACCATCTGAGAGGGAGATCAACTAATTAGAGCCCTTTTGTATTAGGCACGTTACAATTAAAAGATGGTATCGTGCCCATTTTACCAATAGCAACAGCACGGCGATGAACATGTAAATTGCATTGCCTGGTTTCTGCTAGTGCAACTGGTATTTTCAATAATTACGATTGTCGGCCTGCATCTTTTTTGTTTTGTTTGCTTTGTAACTTTTTGGTGAGGATTGGTATGGCTGTGGGGAGGAGGAGGCCATACGTAGAACTTGGGGGTATATTTAAATCATTTTAAATATGCCCCTGAGTTCTACACTGCAGGCTGCAACAATTTGTAATCACTAATCAAATTCTATCAAGGGCCAGTTCACACTTGGTGTGCTTTTGGTGGAGGGCGTTTCTGCTCTTTGCTGATAGCCGGTATTCAGCAAAGCACTGTGGTAAATCCTTGCAGTGCCTGAGGTGTGCATATGTCGCACAGGTGCACTGCGTGCAACATTTCGGTGGCAGTTAGAATGCCATTCTCATTCTCTGGAATGAGATTCGAAAAACGCAATCGATGCAGCATAGAGCCACAATTGCTTGGTAAAAATGCAATCACACTCCATAGGCGATTGTGATTTGCCTTTTGAGATCCCAATGTTAAACCAGCCCTAAGGGGGACCAACTGGGTCCGAATTATTTATCAGGTGGTCGTTGTGTTTCCAGACTTTACACTTGAGGGTGTAAGGGTGGTACCCATGATTACCACCTATCCCTCTTATCCCTCTTCAAAACTGCCATCCCCTATACCTCTCTCACTTCCTTTCTCCAACCTGCCCTAAGAGTCTACCTTGCCATGGTGGGCCGGCTTACAATCCTATTGGCCAAAATGTGATCTACTTTTAGCCAATTGGATTAGCCAAAGTACTCTGCCAAAAAAGAATATAATAAACCATCTGAGAGGGAGATCAACTAATTAGAGCCCTTTTGTATTAGGCACGTTACAATTAAAAAATGGTATCGTGCCCATTTTGCCAATAGCAACAGCACGGCGATGAACATGTAAATTGCATTGCCTGGTTTTTGCTAGTGCAATTGGTATTTTCAATAATTACCATTGTCGGCCTGCATCTTTTTTGTTTTGTTTGCGCTTCTATGCTTTGTAACTTTTTGGTGAGGGTTGGTATGGCTGTGGGGAGGAGGAGGCCATACGTAGAACTTGGGGGTTTATTTAAATCATTTTAAATATGCCCCTGAGTTCTACACTGCAGGCTGCAACAATTTGTAATCACCAATCAAATTCTCTTAAGGGCCAGTTCACACTTGGTGTGCTTTTGGTGGGGAGCATCTCTGCTCTTTGCTGATAGCCGGTATTCAGCAAAGCAATGTGGTAAATCCTTGCAGTGCCTGCGGTGTGCATATGTCGCAAAGGTGCACTGCGTGCAACATTTCGGTGGCAGTTAGAATGCCATTCTCATTCTCTGGAATGAGACTCGAAAAACGCAATCACTGCAACATGGAGCCACAATTGCTTGGTAAAAACGCAATCACACTCCATAAGCGATTGTGATTTTCCTTTTGCGATCCCAATGTTGAACCAGGCATAAGGGGGACCAACTGGGTCCCAATTATTTATCAGGTGGTTGTCATGGGTTCCAGACTTTACACTTGAGGGTGTAAGAGTGGTACCCATGATGACCACTTATCCCCCTTCAAAACTGCCATCCCCTATGCCTAACTCACTTCCTTCCCCCAACCTGCCCTAAGAGTCTACCTTGCCATGGTGGGCCGGCTTACAATCCTATTGGCCAAAATGTGATTTACTTTTAGTCAATTGGATTAGCCAAAGTACTCTGCCAAAAAGAATATAATAAACCATCTGAGAGGGAGATCAACTAATTATAGCCCTTTTGTATTAGGCACGTTACAATTAAAAAATGGTATCTTGCCCATTTTGCCAATAGCAACAGTACGGCGATGAACATGTAAATTGCATTGCCTGGTTCTTGCTAGTGCAATTGGTATTTTCAATAATTACGATTGTCGGCCTGCATCTTTTTTGTTTTGTTTGCTTTGTAACTTTTTGGTGAGGGTTGGTATGGCTGTGGGGAGGAGGAGGCCATACGTAGAACTTGGGGGTATATTTAAATCATTTTAAATATGCCCCTGAGTTCTACACTGCAGGCTGCAACAATTTGTAATCACCAATCAAATTCTCTTAAGGGCCAGTTCACACTTGGTGTGCTTTTGGTGGGGAGCATTTCTGCTCTTTGCTGATAGCCGATATTCAGCAAAGCAATGTGGTAAATCCTTGCAGTGCCTGCGGTGTGCATATGTCGCAAAGGTGCACTGCGTGCAACATTTCGGTGGCAGTTAGAATGCCATTCTCATTTTTTGGAATGAGACTCGAAAAACGCAATCACTGCAACATGGAGCCACAATTGCTTGGTAAAAACGCAATCACAATCCATAAGCGATTGTGATTTTCCTTTTGCGATCCCAATGTTGAACCAGGCATAAGGGGGACCAACTGGGTCCCAATTATTTATCAGGTGGTTGTCATGGGTTCCAGACTTTACACTTGAGGGTGTAAGAGTGGTACCCATGATGACCACCTATCCCCCTTATCCCCCTTCAAAACTGCCATCCCCTATGCCTAACTCACTCCCTTCCCCCAACCTGCCCTAAGAGTCTACCTTGCCATGGTGGGCCGGCTTACAATCCTATTGGCCATAATGTGATTTACTTTTAGCCAATTGGATTAGCCAAAGTACTCTGCCAAAAAAGAATATAATAAACCATCTGAGAGGGAGATCAACTAATTACAGCCCTTTTATATTAGGCACGTTACAATTAAAAAAAAAGGTATCGTGCCCATTTTGCCAATAGCAACAGCATGGCGATGAACATGTAAATTGCATTGCCTGGTTTTTGCTAGTGCAATTGGTATTTTCAATAATTACGATTGTCGGCCTGCATCTTTTTTGTTTTGTTTGCGCTTCTATGCTTTGTAACTTTTTGGTGAGGATTGGTATGGCTGTGGGGAGGAGGAGGCCATACGTAGAACTTGGGGGTATATTTAAATCATTTTAAATATGCCCCTGAGTTCTACACTGCAGGCTGCAACAATTTGTAATCACCAATCAAATTCTCTTAAGGGCCAGTTCACACTCGGTGTGCTTTTGGTGGGGAGCATTTCTGCTCTCTGCTGATAGCCGGTATTCAGCAAAGCAATGTGGTAAATCCTTGCAGTGCCTGCGGTGTGCATATGTCGCAAAGGTGCACTGCGTGCAACATTTCGGTGGCAGTTAGAATGCCATTCTCATTCTCTGGAATGAGACTCGAAAAACGCAATCACTGCAACATGGAGCCACAATTGCTTGGTAAAAACGCAATCACACTCCATAAGCGATTGTGATTTTCCTTTTGCGATCCCAATGTTGAACCAGGCATAAGGGGGACCAACTGGGTCCCAATTATTTATCAGGTGCTTGTCATGGGTTCCAGACTTTACACTTGAGGGTGTAAGAGTGGTACCCATGATGACCACCTATCCCCCTTATCCCCCTTCAAAATTGCCATCCCCTATGCCTAACTCACTCCCTTCCCCCAACCTGCCCTAAGAGTCTACCTTGTCATGGTGGGCCGGCTTACAATCCTATTGGCCAAAATGTGATTTACTTTTAGTCAATTGGATTAGCCAAAGTACTCTGCCAAAAAGAATATAATAAACCATCTGAGAGGGAGATCAACTAATTATAGCCCTTTTGTATTAGGCACGTTACAATTAAAAAATGGTATCGTGCCCATTTTGCCAATAGCAACAGCACGGCGATGAACATGTAAATTGCATTGCAAAATAAGTAGAACAGAGGCGCCAACAGGAGGCTGAGGAGGCTATGGTGGTTCCACCCCCTCCAAGCAAACACAGAAAACTGTGTAATGTAATCAGAACAAATTTATTGGTACACTCCAGGGTATAGATATACAACGCGTTTCGCGGGTATGAGCCCGCTTCTTCAGGCAGTAGAAGTAGGAGTACACAGCAATCTGTCAGCAACACACTTTGGTACCCTGGAGTGTACCAATAAATTTGTTCTGATTACATTACACAGTTTTCTGTGTTTGCTTGGAGGGGGTGGAACCACCATAGCCTCCTCAGCGAATTTTAACATTTTAATTACTGTTTTTATCCTGTTGGCGCCTCTGTTCTACTTATTTTGCACTTTATATCCACCCTTGGTGGAGGGGGATACCCTTTTTCTCATCTACAGAGAGCGACTTTTTAATCCTGAGTGGGGACAGGTCAAACTCCTCACCTGCTTATACAGTGGTTGCCTGGAGGTAACCCTGGTTTGTGAATATAATTTTTACTCTTTCACATTATACCAATTGCCAAAACCTACTACACCATATTGGGCTCTCGGTTCTCTCTCCTCATGTAAATTGCATTGCCTGGTTTTTGCTAGTGCAATTGGTATTTTCAATAATTACGATTGTCGGCCTGCATCTTTTTTGTTTTGTTTGCTTTGTAACTTTTTGGTGAGGGTTGGTATGGCTGTGGGGAGGAGGAGGCCATACGTAGAACTTGGGGGTATAGTTAAATCATTTTAAATATGCCCCTGAGTTCTACACTGCAGGCTGCAACAATTTGTAATCACCAATCAAATTCTCTTAAGGGCCAGTTCACACTTGGTGTGCTTTTGGTGGGGAGCATTTCTGCTCTTTGCTGATAGCCGGTATTCAGCAAAGCAATGTGGTAAATCCTTGCAGTGCCTGCGGTGTGCATATGTCGCAAAGGTGAACTGCGTGCAACATTTCGGTGGCAGTTAGAATGCCATTCTCATTCTCTGGAATGAGACTCGAAAAACGCAATCACTGCAACATGGAGCCACAATTGCTTGGTAAAAACGCAATCACACTCCATAAGCGATTGTGATTTTCCTTTTGCGATCCCAATGTTGAACCAGGCATAAGGGGGACCAACTGGGTCCCAATTATTTATCAGGTGGTTGTCATGGATTCCAGACTTTACAATTGAGGGTGTAAGAGTGGTACCCATGATGACCACCTATCCCCCTTATCCCCCTTCAAAACTGCCATCCCCTATGCCTAACTCACTCCCTTCCCCCAACCTGCCCTAAGAGTCTACCTTGCCATGGTGGGCCGGCTTACAATCCTATTGGCCATAATGTGATTTACTTTTAGCCAATTGGATTAGCCAAAATACTCTGCCAAAAAAGAATATAATAAACCATCTGAGAGGGAGATCAACTAATTAGAGCCCTTTTGTATTAGGCACGTTACAATAAAAAAATGGTATCGTGCCCATTTTGCCAATAGCAACAGCACGGCGATGAACATGTAAATTGCATTGCCTGGTTTTTGCTAGTGCAATTGGTATTTTCAATAATTACGATTGTCGGCCTGCATCTTTTTTGTTTTGTTTGCATTTCTATGCTTTGTAACTTTTTGGTGAGGATTGGTATGGCTGTGGGGAGGAGGAGGCCATACGTAGAACTTGGGGGTATATTTAAATCATTTTAAATATGCCCCTGAGTTCTACACTGCAGGCTGCAACAATTTGTAATCACTAATCAAATTCTATCAAGGGCCAGTTCACACTTGGTGTGCTTTTGGTGGAGGGCGTTTCTGCTCTTTGCTGATAGCCGGTATTCAGCAAAGCACTGTGGTAAATCCTTGCAGTGCCTGAGGTGTGCATATGTCGCACAGGTGCACTGCGTGCAACATTTCGGTGGCAGTTAGAATGCCATTCTCATTCTCTGGAATGAGATTCGAAAAACGCAATCGATGCAGCATAGAGCCACAATTGCTTGGTAAAAATGCAATCACACTCCATAGGCGATTGTGATTTGCCTTTTGAGATCCCAATGTTAAACCAGCCCTAAGGGGGACCAACTGGGTCCGAATTATTTATCAGGTGGTCGTTGTGTTTCCAGACTTTACACTTGAGGGTGTAAGGGTGGTACCCATGATTACCACCTATCCCTCTTATCCCTCTTCAAAACTGCCATCCCCTATACCTCTCTCACTTCCTTTCTCCAACCTGCCCTAAGAGTCTACCTTGCCATGGTGGGCCGGCTTACAATCCTATTGGCCAAAATGTGATTTACTTTTAGCCAATTGGATTAGCCAAAGTACTCTGCCAAAAAAGAATATAATAAACCATCTGAGAGGGAGATCAACTAATTAGAGCCCTTTTGTATTAGGCACGTTACAGTTAAAAAATGGTATCGTGCCCATTTTGCCAATAGCAACAGCACGGCGATGAACATGTAAATTGCATTGCCTGGTTTTTGCTAGTGCAATTGGTATTTTCAATAATTACGATTGTCGGCCTGCATCTTTTTTGTTTTGTTTGCGCTTCTATGCTTTGTAACTTTTTGGTGAGGATTGGTATGGCTGTGGGGAGGAGGAGGCCATACGTAGAACTTGGGGGTATATTTAAATCATTTTAAATATGCCCCCGAGTTCTACACTGCAGGCTGCAACAATTTGTAATCACCAATCAAATTCTCTCAAGGGCCAGTTCACACTTGGTGTGCTTTTGGTGGAGGGCGTTTCTGCTCTTTGCTGATAGCCGGTATTCAGCAAAGCACTGTGGTAAATCCTTGCAGTGCCTGAGGTGTGCATATGTCGCACAGGTGCACTGCGTGCAACATTTCAGTGGCAGTTAGAATGCCATTCTCATTCTCTGGAATGAGATTCGAAAAACGCAATCAATGCAGCATGGAGCCACAATTGCTTGGTAAAAATGCAATCACACTCCATAGGCGATTGTGATTTGCCTTTTGAGATCTCAATGTTAAACCAGGCCTAAGGGGGACCAACTGGGTCCGAATTATTTATCAGGTGGTCGTTGTGTTTCCAGACCTTACACTTGAGGGTGTAAGAGTGGTACCCATGATTACCACCTATCACTCTTATCCCTCTTCAAAACTGCCATCCCCTATACCTCTCTCACTTCCTTTCTCCAACCTGCCCTAAGAGTCTACCTTGCCATGGTGGGCCGGCTTACAATCCTATTGGCCAAAATGTGATTTACTTTTAGCCAATTGGATTAGCCAAAGTACTCTGCAAAAAAAGAATATAATAAACCATCTGAGAGGGAGATCAACTAATTAGAGCCCTTTTGTATTAGGCACGTTACAATTAAAAGATGGTATCGTGCCCATTTTACCAATAGCAACAGCACGGCGATGAACATGTAAATTGCATTGCCTGGTTTCTGCTAGTGCAACTGGTATTTTCAATAATTACGATTGTCGGCCTGCATCTTTTTTGTTTTGTTTGCTTTGTAACTTTTTGGTGAGGATTGGTATGGCTGTGGGGAGGAGGAGGCCATACGTAGAACTTGGGGGTATATTTAAATCATTTTAAATATGCCCCTGAGTTCTACACTGCAGGCTGCAACAATTTGTAATCACTAATCAAATTCTATCAAGGGCCAGTTCACACTTGGTGTGCTTTTGGTGGAGGGCGTTTCTGCTCTTTGCTGATAGCCGGTATTCAGCAAAGCACTGTGGTAAATCCTTGCAGTGCCTGAGGTGTGCATATGTCGCACAGGTGCACTGCGTGCAACATTTCGGTGGCAGTTAGAATGCCATTCTCATTCTCTGGAATGAGATTCGAAAAACGCAATCGATGCAGCATAGAGCCACAATTGCTTGGTAAAAATGCAATCACACTCCATAGGCGATTATGATTTGCCTTTTGAGATCCCAATGTTAAACCAGCCCTAAGGGGGACCAACTGGGTCCGAATTATTTATCAGGTGGTCGTTGTGTTTCCAGACTTTACACTTGAGGGTGTAAGGGTGGTACCCATGATTACCACCTATCCCTCTTATCCCTCTTCAAAACTGCCATCCCCTATACCTCTCTCACTTCCTTTCTCCAACCTGCCCTAAGAGTCTACCTTGCCATGGTGGGCCGGCTTACAATCCTATTGGCCAAAATGTGATCTACTTTTAGCCAATTGGATTAGCCAAAGTACTCTGCCAAAAAAGAATATAATAAACCATCTGAGAGGGAGATCAACTAATTAGAGCCCTTTTGTATTAGGCACGTTACAATTAAAAAATGGTATCGTGCCCATTTTGCCAATAGCAACAGCACGGCGATGAACATGTAAATTGCATTGCCTGGTTTTTGCTAGTGCAATTGGTATTTTCAATAATTACCATTGTCGGCCTGCATCTTTTTTGTTTTGTTTGCGCTTCTATGCTTTGTAACTTTTTGGTGAGGGTTGGTATGGCTGTGGGGAGGAGGAGGCCATACGTAGAACTTGGGGGTTTATTTAAATCATTTTAAATATGCCCCTGAGTTCTACACTGCAGGCTGCAACAATTTGTAATCACCAATCAAATTCTCTTAAGGGCCAGTTCACACTTGGTGTGCTTTTGGTGGGGAGCATCTCTGCTCTTTGCTGATAGCCGGTATTCAGCAAAGCAATGTGGTAAATCCTTGCAGTGCCTGCGGTGTGCATATGTCGCAAAGGTGCACTGCGTGCAACATTTCGGTGGCAGTTAGAATGCCATTCTCATTCTCTGGAATGAGACTCGAAAAACGCAATCACTGCAACATGGAGCCACAATTGCTTGGTAAAAACGCAATCACACTCCATAAGCGATTGTGATTTTCCTTTTGCGATCCCAATGTTGAACCAGGCATAAGGGGGACCAACTGGGTCCCAATTATTTATCAGGTGGTTGTCATGGGTTCCAGACTTTACACTTGAGGGTGTAAGAGTGGTACCCATGATGACCACTTATCCCCCTTCAAAACTGCCATCCCCTATGCCTAACTCACTTCCTTCCCCCAACCTGCCCTAAGAGTCTACCTTGCCATGGTGGGCCGGCTTACAATCCTATTGGCCAAAATGTGATTTACTTTTAGTCAATTGGATTAGCCAAAGTACTCTGCCAAAAAGAATATAATAAACCATCTGAGAGGGAGATCAACTAATTATAGCCCTTTTGTATTAGGCACGTTACAATTAAAAAATGGTATCTTGCCCATTTTGCCAATAGCAACAGTACGGCGATGAACATGTAAATTGCATTGCCTGGTTCTTGCTAGTGCAATTGGTATTTTCAATAATTACGATTGTCGGCCTGCATCTTTTTTGTTTTGTTTGCTTTGTAACTTTTTGGTGAGGGTTGGTATGGCTGTGGGGAGGAGGAGGCCATACGTAGAACTTGGGGGTATATTTAAATCATTTTAAATATGCCCCTGAGTTCTACACTGCAGGCTGCAACAATTTGTAATCACCAATCAAATTCTCTTAAGGGCCAGTTCACACTTGGTGTGCTTTTGGTGGGGAGCATTTCTGCTCTTTGCTGATAGCCGATATTCAGCAAAGCAATGTGGTAAATCCTTGCAGTGCCTGCGGTGTGCATATGTCGCAAAGGTGCACTGCGTGCAACATTTCGGTGGCAGTTAGAATGCCATTCTCATTTTTTGGAATGAGACTCGAAAAACGCAATCACTGCAACATGGAGCCACAATTGCTTGGTAAAAACGCAATCACAATCCATAAGCGATTGTGATTTTCCTTTTGCGATCCCAATGTTGAACCAGGCATAAGGGGGACCAACTGGGTCCCAATTATTTATCAGGTGGTTGTCATGGGTTCCAGACTTTACACTTGAGGGTGTAAGAGTGGTACCCATGATGACCACCTATCCCCCTTATCCCCCTTCAAAACTGCCATCCCCTATGCCTAACTCACTCCCTTCCCCCAACCTGCCCTAAGAGTCTACCTTGCCATGGTGGGCCGGCTTACAATCCTATTGGCCATAATGTGATTTACTTTTAGCCAATTGGATTAGCCAAAGTACTCTGCCAAAAAAGAATATAATAAACCATCTGAGAGGGAGATCAACTAATTACAGCCCTTTTATATTAGGCACGTTACAATTAAAAAAAAAGGTATCGTGCCCATTTTGCCAATAGCAACAGCATGGCGATGAACATGTAAATTGCATTGCCTGGTTTTTGCTAGTGCAATTGGTATTTTCAATAATTACGATTGTCGGCCTGCATCTTTTTTGTTTTGTTTGCGCTTCTATGCTTTGTAACTTTTTGGTGAGGATTGGTATGGCTGTGGGGAGGAGGAGGCCATACGTAGAACTTGGGGGTATATTTAAATCATTTTAAATATGCCCCTGAGTTCTACACTGCAGGCTGCAACAATTTGTAATCACCAATCAAATTCTCTTAAGGGCCAGTTCACACTCGGTGTGCTTTTGGTGGGGAGCATTTCTGCTCTCTGCTGATAGCCGGTATTCAGCAAAGCAATGTGGTAAATCCTTGCAGTGCCTGCGGTGTGCATATGTCGCAAAGGTGCACTGCGTGCAACATTTCGGTGGCAGTTAGAATGCCATTCTCATTCTCTGGAATGAGACTCGAAAAACGCAATCACTGCAACATGGAGCCACAATTGCTTGGTAAAAACGCAATCACACTCCATAAGCGATTGTGATTTTCCTTTTGCGATCCCAATGTTGAACCAGGCATAAGGGGGACCAACTGGGTCCCAATTATTTATCAGGTGCTTGTCATGGGTTCCAGACTTTACACTTGAGGGTGTAAGAGTGGTACCCATGATGACCACCTATCCCCCTTATCCCCCTTCAAAATTGCCATCCCCTATGCCTAACTCACTCCCTTCCCCCAACCTGCCCTAAGAGTCTACCTTGTCATGGTGGGCCGGCTTACAATCCTATTGGCCAAAATGTGATTTACTTTTAGTCAATTGGATTAGCCAAAGTACTCTGCCAAAAAGAATATAATAAACCATCTGAGAGGGAGATCAACTAATTATAGCCCTTTTGTATTAGGCACGTTACAATTAAAAAATGGTATCGTGCCCATTTTGCCAATAGCAACAGCACGGCGATGAACATGTAAATTGCATTGCAAAATAAGTAGAACAGAGGCGCCAACAGGAGGCTGAGGAGGCTATGGTGGTTCCACCCCCTCCAAGCAAACACAGAAAACTGTGTAATGTAATCAGAACAAATTTATTGGTACACTCCAGGGTATAGATATACAACGCGTTTCGCGGGTATGAGCCCGCTTCTTCAGGCAGTAGAAGTAGGAGTACACAGCAATCTGTCAGCAACACACTTTGGTACCCTGGAGTGTACCAATAAATTTGTTCTGATTACATTACACAGTTTTCTGTGTTTGCTTGGAGGGGGTGGAACCACCATAGCCTCCTCAGCGAATTTTAACATTTTAATTACTGTTTTTATCCTGTTGGCGCCTCTGTTCTACTTATTTTGCACTTTATATCCACCCTTGGTGGAGGGGGATACCCTTTTTCTCATCTACAGAGAGCGACTTTTTAATCCTGAGTGGGGACAGGTCAAACTCCTCACCTGCTTATACAGTGGTTGCCTGGAGGTAACCCTGGTTTGTGAATATAATTTTTACTCTTTCACATTATACCAATTGCCAAAACCTACTACACCATATTGGGCTCTCGGTTCTCTCTCCTCATGTAAATTGCATTGCCTGGTTTTTGCTAGTGCAATTGGTATTTTCAATAATTACGATTGTCGGCCTGCATCTTTTTTGTTTTGTTTGCTTTGTAACTTTTTGGTGAGGGTTGGTATGGCTGTGGGGAGGAGGAGGCCATACGTAGAACTTGGGGGTATAGTTAAATCATTTTAAATATGCCCCTGAGTTCTACACTGCAGGCTGCAACAATTTGTAATCACCAATCAAATTCTCTTAAGGGCCAGTTCACACTTGGTGTGCTTTTGGTGGGGAGCATTTCTGCTCTTTGCTGATAGCCGGTATTCAGCAAAGCAATGTGGTAAATCCTTGCAGTGCCTGCGGTGTGCATATGTCGCAAAGGTGAACTGCGTGCAACATTTCGGTGGCAGTTAGAATGCCATTCTCATTCTCTGGAATGAGACTCGAAAAACGCAATCACTGCAACATGGAGCCACAATTGCTTGGTAAAAACGCAATCACACTCCATAAGCGATTGTGATTTTCCTTTTGCGATCCCAATGTTGAACCAGGCATAAGGGGGACCAACTGGGTCCCAATTATTTATCAGGTGGTTGTCATGGATTCCAGACTTTACAATTGAGGGTGTAAGAGTGGTACCCATGATGACCACCTATCCCCCTTATCCCCCTTCAAAACTGCCATCCCCTATGCCTAACTCACTCCCTTCCCCCAACCTGCCCTAAGAGTCTACCTTGCCATGGTGGGCCGGCTTACAATCCTATTGGCCATAATGTGATTTACTTTTAGCCAATTGGATTAGCCAAAATACTCTGCCAAAAAAGAATATAATAAACCATCTGAGAGGGAGATCAACTAATTAGAGCCCTTTTGTATTAGGCACGTTACAATAAAAAAATGGTATCGTGCCCATTTTGCCAATAGCAACAGCACGGCGATGAACATGTAAATTGCATTGCCTGGTTTTTGCTAGTGCAATTGGTATTTTCAATAATTACGATTGTCGGCCTGCATCTTTTTTGTTTTGTTTGCATTTCTATGCTTTGTAACTTTTTGGTGAGGATTGGTATGGCTGTGGGGAGGAGGAGGCCATACGTAGAACTTGGGGGTATATTTAAATCATTTTAAATATGCCCCTGAGTTCTACACTGCAGGCTGCAACAATTTGTAATCACTAATCAAATTCTATCAAGGGCCAGTTCACACTTGGTGTGCTTTTGGTGGAGGGCGTTTCTGCTCTTTGCTGATAGCCGGTATTCAGCAAAGCACTGTGGTAAATCCTTGCAGTGCCTGAGGTGTGCATATGTCGCACAGGTGCACTGCGTGCAACATTTCGGTGGCAGTTAGAATGCCATTCTCATTCTCTGGAATGAGATTCGAAAAACGCAATCGATGCAGCATAGAGCCACAATTGCTTGGTAAAAATGCAATCACACTCCATAGGCGATTGTGATTTGCCTTTTGAGATCCCAATGTTAAACCAGCCCTAAGGGGGACCAACTGGGTCCGAATTATTTATCAGGTGGTCGTTGTGTTTCCAGACTTTACACTTGAGGGTGTAAGGGTGGTACCCATGATTACCACCTATCCCTCTTATCCCTCTTCAAAACTGCCATCCCCTATACCTCTCTCACTTCCTTTCTCCAACCTGCCCTAAGAGTCTACCTTGCCATGGTGGGCCGGCTTACAATCCTATTGGCCAAAATGTGATTTACTTTTAGCCAATTGGATTAGCCAAAGTACTCTGCCAAAAAAGAATATAATAAACCATCTGAGAGGGAGATCAACTAATTAGAGCCCTTTTGTATTAGGCACGTTACAGTTAAAAAATGGTATCGTGCCCATTTTGCCAATAGCAACAGCACGGCGATGAACATGTAAATTGCATTGCCTGGTTTTTGCTAGTGCAATTGGTATTTTCAATAATTACGATTGTCGGCCTGCATCTTTTTTGTTTTGTTTGCGCTTCTATGCTTTGTAACTTTTTGGTGAGGATTGGTATGGCTGTGGGGAGGAGGAGGCCATACGTAGAACTTGGGGGTATATTTAAATCATTTTAAATATGCCCCCGAGTTCTACACTGCAGGCTGCAACAATTTGTAATCACCAATCAAATTCTCTCAAGGGCCAGTTCACACTTGGTGTGCTTTTGGTGGAGGGCGTTTCTGCTCTTTGCTGATAGCCGGTATTCAGCAAAGCACTGTGGTAAATCCTTGCAGTGCCTGAGGTGTGCATATGTCGCACAGGTGCACTGCGTGCAACATTTCAGTGGCAGTTAGAATGCCATTCTCATTCTCTGGAATGAGATTCGAAAAACGCAATCAATGCAGCATGGAGCCACAATTGCTTGGTAAAAATGCAATCACACTCCATAGGCGATTGTGATTTGCCTTTTGAGATCTCAATGTTAAACCAGGCCTAAGGGGGACCAACTGGGTCCGAATTATTTATCAGGTGGTCGTTGTGTTTCCAGACCTTACACTTGAGGGTGTAAGAGTGGTACCCATGATTACCACCTATCACTCTTATCCCTCTTCAAAACTGCCATCCCCTATACCTCTCTCACTTCCTTTCTCCAACCTGCCCTAAGAGTCTACCTTGCCATGGTGGGCCGGCTTACAATCCTATTGGCCAAAATGTGATTTACTTTTAGCCAATTGGATTAGCCAAAGTACTCTGCCAAAAAAGAATATAATAAACCATCTGAGAGGGAGATCAACTAATTAGAGCCCTTTTGTATTAGGCACGTTACAATTAAAAAATGGTATCGTGCCCATTTTGCCAATAGCAACAGCACGGCGATGAACATGTAAATTGCATTGCCTGGTTTTTGCTAGTGCAATTGGTATTTTCAATAAATACGATTGTCGGCCTGCATCTTTTTTGTTTTGTTTGCGCTTCTATGCTTTGTAACTTTTTGGTGAGGGTTGGTATGGCTGTGGGGAGGAGGAGGCCATACGTAGAACTTGGGGGTATATTTAAATCATTTTAAATATGCCCCTGAGTTCTACACTGCAGGCTGCAACAATTTGTAATCACCAATCAAATTCTCTTAAGGGCCAGTTCACACTTGGTGTGCTTTTGGTGGGGAGCATTTCTGCTCTTTGCTGATAGCCGGTATTCAGAAAAGCAATGTGGTAAATCCTTGCAGTGCCTGCGGTGTGCATATGTCACAAAGGTGCACTGCGTGCAACATTTCGGTGGCAGTTAGAATGCCATTCTCATTCTCTGGAATGAGACTCGAAAAACGCAATCACTGCAACATGGAGCCACAATTGCTTGGTAAAATTGCAATCACACTCCATAGGCGATTGTGATTTTCCTTTTGCGATCCCAATGTTGAACCAGGCCTAAGGGGGACCAACTGGGTCCCAATTATTTATCAGGTGGTTGCCATGGGTTCCAGACTTTACACTTGAGGGTGTAAGAGTGGTACTCATGATGACCACCTATCCCCCTTATCCCCCTTCAAAACTGCCATCCCCTATGCCTCACTCACTCCCTTCCCCCAACCTGCCCTAAGAGTCTACCTTGCCATGGTGGGCCGGCTTACAATCCTATTGGCCATAATGTGATTTACTTTTAGCCAATTGGATTAGCCAAAGTACTCTGCCAAAAAAGAATATAATAAACCATCTGAGAGGGAGATCAACTAATTAGAGCCCTTTTGTATTAGGCACGTTACAATAAAAAAATGGTATCGTGCCCATTTTGCCAATAGCAACAGCACGGCGATGAACATGTAAATTGCATTGCCTGGTTTTTGCTAGTGCAATTGGTATTTTCAATAATTACGATTGTCGGCCTGCATCTTTTTTGTTTTGTTTGCATTTCTATGCTTTGTAACTTTTTGGTGAGGATTGGTATGGCTGTGGGGAGGAGGAGGCCATACGTAGAACTTGGGGGTATATTTAAATCATTTTAAATATGCCCCTGAGTTCTACACTGCAGGCTGCAACAATTTGTAATCACTAATCAAATTCTATCAAGGGCCAGTTCACACTTGGTGTGCTTTTGGTGGAGGGCGTTTCTGCTCTTTGCTGATAGCCGGTATTCAGCAAAGCACTGTGGTAAATCCTTGCAGTGCCTGAGGTGTGCATATGTCGCACAGGTGCACTGCGTGCAACATTTCAGTGGCAGTTAGAATGCCATTCTCATTCTCTGGAATGAGATTCGAAAAACGCAATCAATGCAGCATGGAGCCACAATTGCTTGGTAAAAATGCAATCACACTCCATAGGCGATTGTGATTTGCCTTTTGAGATCCCAATGTTAAACCAGCCCTAAGGGGGACCAACTGGGTCCGAATTATTTATCAGGTGGTCGTTGTGTTTCCAGACTTTACACTTGAGGGTGTAAGGGTGGTACCCATGATTACCACCTATCCCTCTTATCCCTCTTCAAAACTGCCATCCCCTATACCTCTCTCACTTCCTTTCTCCAACCTGCCCTAAGAGTCTACCTTGCCATGGTGGGCCGGCTTACAATCCTATTGGCCAAAATGTGATTTACTTTTAGCCAATTGGATTAGCCAAAGTACTCTGCCAAAAAAGAATATAATAAACCATCTGAGAGGGAGATCAACTAATTAGAGCCCATTGTATTAGGCACGTTACAATTAAAAAAAAGGTATCGTGCCCATTTTGCCAATAGCAACAGCACGGCGATGAACATGTAAATTGCATTGCCTGGTTTTTGCTAGTGCAATTGGTATTTTCAATAATTACGATTGTCGGCCTGCATCTTTTTTGTTTTGTTTGCGCTTCTATGCTTTGTAACTTTTTGGTGAGGATTGGTATGGCTGTGGGGAGGAGGAGGCCATACGTAGAACTTGGGGGTATATTTAAATCATTTTAAATATGCCCCTGAGTTCTACACTACAGGCTGCAACAATTTGTAATCACCAATCAAATTCTCTTAAGGGCCAGTTCACACTTGGTGTGCTTTTGGTGGGGAGCATTTCTGCTCTTTGCTGATAGCCGGTTTTCAGCAAAGCAATGTGGTAAATCCTTGCAGTGCCTGCGGTGTGCATATGTCGCAAAGGTGCACTGCGTGCAACATTTCGGTGGCAGTTAGAATGCCATTCTCATTCTCTGGAATAAGACTCGAAAAACGCAATCACTGCAACATGGAGCCACAATTGCTTGGTAAAAACGCAATCACACTCCATAAGCGATTGTGATTTTCCTTTTGCGATCCCAATGTTGAACCAGGCATAAGGGGGACCAACTGGGTCCCAATTATTTATCAGGTGGTTGTCATGGGTTCCAGACTTTACACTTGAGGGTGTAAGAGTGGTACCCATGATGACCACCTATCCCCCTTATCCCCCTTCAAAACTGCCATCCCCTATGCCTCACTCACTCCCTTCCCCCAACCTGCCCTAAGAGTCTACCTTGCCATGGTGGGCCGGCTTACAATCCTATTGGCCAAAATGTGATTTACTTTTAGCCAATTGGATTAGCCAAAGTACTCTGCCAAAAAAGAATATAATAAACCATCTGAGAGGGAGATCAACTAATTAGAGCCCTTTTGTATTAGGCACGTTACAATTAAAAAATGGTATCGTGCCCATTTTACCAATAGCAACAGCACGGCGATGAACATGTAAATTGCATTGCCTGGTTTTTGCTAGTGCAACTGGTATTTTCAATAATTACGATTGTCGGCCTGCATCTTTTTTGTTTTGTTTGCTTTGTAACTTTTTGGTGAGGGTTGGTATGGCTGTGGTGAGGAGGAGGCCATACGTAGAACTTGGGGGTATATTTAAATCATTTTAAATATGCCCCTGAGTTCTACACTGCAGGCTGCAACAATTTGTAATCAGCAATCAAATTCTCTTAAGGGCCAGTTCACACTTGGTGTGCTTTTGGTGGGGAGCATTTCTGCTCTTTGCTGATAGCCGGTATTCAGCAAAGCAATGTGGTAAATCCTTGCAGTGCCTGTGGTGTGCATATGTCGCAAAGGTGCACTGCGTGCAACATTTCGGTGGCAGTTAGAATGCCATTCTCATTCTCTGGAATGAGACTCGAAAAACGCAATCATTGCAACATGGAGCCACAATTGCTTGGTAAAAACGCAATCACACTCCATAAGCGATTGTGATTTTCCTTTTGCGATCCCAATGTTGAACCAGGCATAAGGGGGACCAACTGGGACCCAATTAATTAACAGGTGGTTGTCATGGGTTCCAGACTTTACACTTGAGGGTGTAAGAGTGGTACCCATGATGACCACCTATCCCCCTTATCCCCCTTCAAAACTGCCATCCCCTATGCCTAACTCACTCCCTTCCCCCAACCTGCCCTAAGAGTCTACCTTGCCATGGTGGGCCGGCTTACAATCCTATTGGCCAAAATGTGATTTACTTTTAGCCAATTGGATTAGCCAAAGTACTCTGCCAAAAAAGAATATAATAAACCATCTGAGAGGGAGATCAACTAATTAGACCCCTTTTGTATTAGGCACGTTACAATTAAAAAATGGTATCGTGCCCATTTTGCCAATAGCAACAGCACGGCGATGAACATGTAAATTGCATTGCCTGGTTTTTGCTAGTGCAACTGGTATTTTCAATAATTACGATTGTCGGCCTGCATCTTTTTTGTTTTGTTTGCTTTGTAACTTTTTGGTGAGGGTTGGTATGGCTGTGGGGAGGAGGAGGCCATACGTAGAACTTGGGGGTATATTTAAATCATTTTAAATATGCCCCAGAGTTCTACACTGCAGGCTGCAACAATTTGTAATCACCAATTAAATTCTCTCAAGGGCCAGTTCACACTTGGTGTGCTTTTGGTGGAGTGCGTATCTGCTCTTTGCTGATAGCCGGTATTCAGCAAAGCACTGTGGTAAATCCTTGCAGTGCCTGAGGTGTGCATATGTCGCACAGGTGCACTGCGTGCAACATTTCGGTGGCAGTTAGAATGCCATTCTCATTCTCTGGAATGCGATTCGAAAAACGCAATCAATGCAGCATGGAGCCACAATTGCTTGGTAAAAATGCAATCACACTCCATAGGCGATTGTGATTTGCCTTTTGAGATCCCAATGTTAAACCAGGCCTAAGGGGGACCAACTGGGTCCGAATTATTTATCAGGTGGTCGTTGTGTTTCCAGACTTTACACTTGAGGGTGTAAGATGGTACCCATGATTACCACCTATCCCTCTTATCCCTCTTCAAAACTGCCATCCCCTATACCTCTCTCACTTCCTTTCTCCAACCTGCCCTAAGAGTCTACCTTGCCATGGTGGGCCGGCTTACAATCCTATTGGCCAAAATGTGATCTACTTTTAGCCAATTGGATTAGCCAAAGTACTCTGCCAAAAAAGAATATAATAAACCATCTGAGAGGGAGATCAACTAATTAGAGCCCTTTTGTATTAGGCACGTTACAATAAAAAAATGGTATCGTGCCCATTTTGCCAATAGCAACAGCACGGCGATGAACATGTAAATTGCATTGCCTGGTTTTTGCTAGTGCAATTGGTATTTTCAATAATTACGATTGTCGGCCTGCATCTTTTTTGTTTTGTTTGCATTTCTATGCTTTGTAACTTTTTGGTGAGGATTGGTATGGCTGTGGGGAGGAGGAGGCCATACGTAGAACTTGGGGGTATATTTAAATCATTTTAAATATGCCCCTGAGTTCTACACTGCAGGCTGCAACAATTTGTAATCACCAATCAAATTCTCTCAAGACCAGTTCACACTTGGTGTGCTTTTGGTGGAGGGCGTTTCTGCTCTTTGCTGATAGCCGGTATTCAGCAAAGCACTGTGGTAAATCCTTGCAGTGCCTGAGGTGTGCATATGTCGCACAGGTGCACTGCGTGCAACATTTCGGTGGCAGTTAGAATGCCATTCTCATTCTCTGGAATGAGATTCGAAAAACGCAATCGATGCAGCATAGAGCCACAATTGCTTGGTAAAAATGCAATCACACTCCATAGGCGATTGTGATTTGCCTTTTGAGATCCCAATGTTAAACCAGCCCTAAGGGGGACCAACTGGGTCCGAATTATTTATCAGGTGGTCGTTGTGTTTCCAGACTTTACACTTGAGGGTGTAAGGGTGGTACCCATGATTACCACCTATCCCTCTTATCCCTCTTCAAAACTGCCATCCCCTATACCTCTCTCACTTCCTTTCTCCAACCTGCCCTAAGAGTCTACCTTGCCATGGTGGGCCGGCTTACAATCCTATTGGCCAAAATGTGATTTACTTTTAGCCAATTGGATTAGCCAAAGTACTCTGCCAAAAAAGAATATAATAAACCATCTGAGAGGGAGATCAACTAATTAGAGCCCTTTTGTATTAGGCACGTTACAGTTAAAAAATGGTATCGTGCCCATTTTGCCAATAGCAACAGCACGGCGATGAACATGTAAATTGCATTGCCTGGTTTTTGCTAGTGCAATTGGTATTTTCAATAATTACGATTGTCGGCCTGCATCTTTTTTGTTTTGTTTGCGCTTCTATGCTTTGTAACTTTTTGGTGAGGATTGGTATGGCTGTGGGGAGGAGGAGGCCATACGTAGAACTTGGGGGTATATTTAAATCATTTTAAATATGCCCCCGAGTTCTACACTGCAGGCTGCAACAATTTGTAATCACCAATCAAATTCTCTCAAGGGCCAGTTCACACTTGGTGTGCTTTTGGTGGAGGGCGTTTCTGCTCTTTGCTGATAGCCGGTATTCAGCAAAGCACTGTGGTAAATCCTTGCAGTGCCTGAGGTGTGCATATGTCGCACAGGTGCACTGCGTGCAACATTTCAGTGGCAGTTAGAATGCCATTCTCATTCTCTGGAATGAGATTCGAAAAACGCAATCAATGCAGCATGGAGCCACAATTGCTTGGTAAAAATGCAATCACACTCCATAGGCGATTGTGATTTGCCTTTTGAGATCTCAATGTTAAACCAGGCCTAAGGGGGACCAACTGGGTCCGAATTATTTATCAGGTGGTCGTTGTGTTTCCAGACCTTACACTTGAGGGTGTAAGAGTGGTACCCATGATTACCACCTATCACTCTTATCCCTCTTCAAAACTGCCATCCCCTATACCTCTCTCACTTCCTTTCTCCAACCTGCCCTAAGAGTCTACCTTGCCATGGTGGGCCGGCTTACAATCCTATTGGCCAAAATGTGATTTACTTTTAGCCAATTGGATTAGCCAAAGTACTCTGCCAAAAAAGAATATAATAAACCATCTGAGAGGGAGATCAACTAATTAGAGCCCTTTTGTATTAGGCACGTTACAATTAAAAAATGGTATCGTGCCCATTTTGCCAATAGCAACAGCACGGCGATGAACATGTAAATTGCATTGCCTGGTTTTTGCTAGTGCAATTGGTATTTTCAATAAATACGATTGTCGGCCTGCATCTTTTTTGTTTTGTTTGCGCTTCTATGCTTTGTAACTTTTTGGTGAGGGTTGGTATGGCTGTGGGGAGGAGGAGGCCATACGTAGAACTTGGGGGTATATTTAAATCATTTTAAATATGCCCCTGAGTTCTACACTGCAGGCTGCAACAATTTGTAATCACCAATCAAATTCTCTTAAGGGCCAGTTCACACTTGGTGTGCTTTTGGTGGGGAGCATTTCTGCTCTTTGCTGATAGCCGGTATTCAGAAAAGCAATGTGGTAAATCCTTGCAGTGCCTGCGGTGTGCATATGTCACAAAGGTGCACTGCGTGCAACATTTCGGTGGCAGTTAGAATGCCATTCTCATTCTCTGGAATGAGACTCGAAAAACGCAATCACTGCAACATGGAGCCACAATTGCTTGGTAAAATTGCAATCACACTCCATAGGCGATTGTGATTTTCCTTTTGCGATCCCAATGTTGAACCAGGCCTAAGGGGGACCAACTGGGTCCCAATTATTTATCAGGTGGTTGCCATGGGTTCCAGACTTTACACTTGAGGGTGTAAGAGTGGTACTCATGATGACCACCTATCCCCCTTATCCCCCTTCAAAACTGCCATCCCCTATGCCTCACTCACTCCCTTCCCCCAACCTGCCCTAAGAGTCTACCTTGCCATGGTGGGCCGGCTTACAATCCTATTGGCCATAATGTGATTTACTTTTAGCCAATTGGATTAGCCAAAGTACTCTGCCAAAAAAGAATATAATAAACCATCTGAGAGGGAGATCAACTAATTAGAGCCCTTTTGTATTAGGCACGTTACAATAAAAAAATGGTATCGTGCCCATTTTGCCAATAGCAACAGCACGGCGATGAACATGTAAATTGCATTGCCTGGTTTTTGCTAGTGCAATTGGTATTTTCAATAATTACGATTGTCGGCCTGCATCTTTTTTGTTTTGTTTGCATTTCTATGCTTTGTAACTTTTTGGTGAGGATTGGTATGGCTGTGGGGAGGAGGAGGCCATACGTAGAACTTGGGGGTATATTTAAATCATTTTAAATATGCCCCTGAGTTCTACACTGCAGGCTGCAACAATTTGTAATCACTAATCAAATTCTATCAAGGGCCAGTTCACACTTGGTGTGCTTTTGGTGGAGGGCGTTTCTGCTCTTTGCTGATAGCCGGTATTCAGCAAAGCACTGTGGTAAATCCTTGCAGTGCCTGAGGTGTGCATATGTCGCACAGGTGCACTGCGTGCAACATTTCAGTGGCAGTTAGAATGCCATTCTCATTCTCTGGAATGAGATTCGAAAAACGCAATCAATGCAGCATGGAGCCACAATTGCTTGGTAAAAATGCAATCACACTCCATAGGCGATTGTGATTTGCCTTTTGAGATCCCAATGTTAAACCAGCCCTAAGGGGGACCAACTGGGTCCGAATTATTTATCAGGTGGTCGTTGTGTTTCCAGACTTTACACTTGAGGGTGTAAGGGTGGTACCCATGATTACCACCTATCCCTCTTATCCCTCTTCAAAACTGCCATCCCCTATACCTCTCTCACTTCCTTTCTCCAACCTGCCCTAAGAGTCTACCTTGCCATGGTGGGCCGGCTTACAATCCTATTGGCCAAAATGTGATTTACTTTTAGCCAATTGGATTAGCCAAAGTACTCTGCCAAAAAAGAATATAATAAACCATCTGAGAGGGAGATCAACTAATTAGAGCCCATTGTATTAGGCACGTTACAATTAAAAAAAAGGTATCGTGCCCATTTTGCCAATAGCAACAGCACGGCGATGAACATGTAAATTGCATTGCCTGGTTTTTGCTAGTGCAATTGGTATTTTCAATAATTACGATTGTCGGCCTGCATCTTTTTTGTTTTGTTTGCGCTTCTATGCTTTGTAACTTTTTGGTGAGGATTGGTATGGCTGTGGGGAGGAGGAGGCCATACGTAGAACTTGGGGGTATATTCAAATCATTTTAAATATGCCCCTGAGTTCTACACTACAGGCTGCAACAATTTGTAATCACCAATCAAATTCTCTTAAGGGCCAGTTCACACTTGGTGTGCTTTTGGTGGGGAGCATTTCTGCTCTTTGCTGATAGCCGGTTTTCAGCAAAGCAATGTGGTAAATCCTTGCAGTGCCTGCGGTGTGCATATGTCGCAAAGGTGCACTGCGTGCAACATTTCGGTGGCAGTTAGAATGCCATTCTCATTCTCTGGAATAAGACTCGAAAAACGCAATCACTGCAACATGGAGCCACAATTGCTTGGTAAAAACGCAATCACACTCCATAAGCGATTGTGATTTTCCTTTTGCGATCCCAATGTTGAACCAGGCATAAGGGGGACCAACTGGGTCCCAATTATTTATCAGGTGGTTGTCATGGGTTCCAGACTTTACACTTGAGGGTGTAAGAGTGGTACCCATGATGACCACCTATCCCCCTTATCCCCCTTCAAAACTGCCATCCCCTATGCCTCACTCACTCCCTTCCCCCAACCTGCCCTAAGAGTCTACCTTGCCATGGTGGGCCGGCTTACAATCCTATTGGCCAAAATGTGATTTACTTTTAGCCAATTGGATTAGCCAAAGTACTCTGCCAAAAAAGAATATAATAAACCATCTGAGAGGGAGATCAACTAATTAGAGCCCTTTTGTATTAGGCACGTTACAATTAAAAAATGGTATCGTGCCCATTTTACCAATAGCAACAGCACGGCGATGAACATGTAAATTGCATTGCCTGGTTTTTGCTAGTGCAACTGGTATTTTCAATAATTACGATTGTCGGCCTGCATCTTTTTTGTTTTGTTTGCTTTGTAACTTTTTGGTGAGGGTTGGTATGGCTGTGGTGAGGAGGAGGCCATACGTAGAACTTGGGGGTATATTTAAATCATTTTAAATATGCCCCTGAGTTCTACACTGCAGGCTGCAACAATTTGTAATCAGCAATCAAATTCTCTTAAGGGCCAGTTCACACTTGGTGTGCTTTTGGTGGGGAGCATTTCTGCTCTTTGCTGATAGCCGGTATTCAGCAAAGCAATGTGGTAAATCCTTGCAGTGCCTGTGGTGTGCATATGTCGCAAAGGTGCACTGCGTGCAACATTTCGGTGGCAGTTAGAATGCCATTCTCATTCTCTGGAATGAGACTCGAAAAACGCAATCATTGCAACATGGAGCCACAATTGCTTGGTAAAAACGCAATCACACTCCATAAGCGATTGTGATTTTCCTTTTGCGATCCCAATGTTGAACCAGGCATAAGGGGGACCAACTGGGACCCAATTAATTAACAGGTGGTTGTCATGGGTTCCAGACTTTACACTTGAGGGTGTAAGAGTGGTACCCATGATGACCACCTATCCCCCTTATCCCCCTTCAAAACTGCCATCCCCTATGCCTAACTCACTCCCTTCCCCCAACCTGCCCTAAGAGTCTACCTTGCCATGGTGGGCCGGCTTACAATCCTATTGGCCAAAATGTGATTTACTTTTAGCCAATTGGATTAGCCAAAGTACTCTGCCAAAAAAGAATATAATAAACCATCTGAGAGGGAGATCAACTAATTAGACCCCTTTTGTATTAGGCACGTTACAATTAAAAAATGGTATCGTGCCCATTTTGCCAATAGCAACAGCACGGCGATGAACATGTAAATTGCATTGCCTGGTTTTTGCTAGTGCAACTGGTATTTTCAATAATTACGATTGTCGGCCTGCATCTTTTTTGTTTTGTTTGCTTTGTAACTTTTTGGTGAGGGTTGGTATGGCTGTGGGGAGGAGGAGGCCATACGTAGAACTTGGGGGTATATTTAAATCATTTTAAATATGCCCCAGAGTTCTACACTGCAGGCTGCAACAATTTGTAATCACCAATTAAATTCTCTCAAGGGCCAGTTCACACTTGGTGTGCTTTTGGTGGAGTGCGTATCTGCTCTTTGCTGATAGCCGGTATTCAGCAAAGCACTGTGGTAAATCCTTGCAGTGCCTGAGGTGTGCATATGTCGCACAGGTGCACTGCGTGCAACATTTCGGTGGCAGTTAGAATGCCATTCTCATTCTCTGGAATGCGATTCAAAAAACGCAATCAATGCAGCATGGAGCCACAATTGCTTGGTAAAAATGCAATCACACTCCATAGGCGATTGTGATTTGCCTTTTGAGATCCCAATGTTAAACCAGGCCTAAGGGGGACCAACTGGGTCCGAATTATTTATCAGGTGGTCGTTGTGTTTCCAGACTTTACACTTGAGGGTGTAAGATGGTACCCATGATTACCACCTATCCCTCTTATCCCTCTTCAAAACTGCCATCCCCTATACCTCTCTCACTTCCTTTCTCCAACCTGCCCTAAGAGTCTACCTTGCCATGGTGGGCCGGCTTACAATCCTATTGGCCAAAATGTGATCTACTTTTAGCCAATTGGATTAGCCAAAGTACTCTGCCAAAAAAGAATATAATAAACCATCTGAGAGGGAGATCAACTAATTAGAGCCCTTTTGTATTAGGCACGTTACAATAAAAAAATGGTATCGTGCCCATTTTGCCAATAGCAACAGCACGGCGATGAACATGTAAATTGCATTGCCTGGTTTTTGCTAGTGCAATTGGTATTTTCAATAATTACGATTGTCGGCCTGCATCTTTTTTGTTTTGTTTGCATTTCTATGCTTTGTAACTTTTTGGTGAGGATTGGTATGGCTGTGGGGAGGAGGAGGCCATACGTAGAACTTGGGGGTATATTTAAATCATTTTAAATATGCCCCTGAGTTCTACACTGCAGGCTGCAACAATTTGTAATCACCAATCAAATTCTCTCAAGACCAGTTCACACTTGGTGTGCTTTTGGTGGAGGGCGTTTCTGCTCTTTGCTGATAGCCGGTATTCAGCAAAGCACTGTGGTAAATCCTTGCAGTGCCTGAGGTGTGCATATGTCGCACAGGTGCACTGCGTGCAACATTTCGGTGGCAGTTAGAATGCCATTCTCATTCTCTGGAATGAGATTCGAAAAACGCAATCGATGCAGCATAGAGCCACAATTGCTTGGTAAAAATGCAATCACACTCCATAGGCGATTGTGATTTGCCTTTTGAGATCCCAATGTTAAACCAGCCCTAAGGGGGACCAACTGGGTCCGAATTATTTATCAGGTGGTCGTTGTGTTTCCAGACTTTACACTTGAGGGTGTAAGGGTGGTACCCATGATTACCACCTATCCCTCTTATCCCTCTTCAAAACTGCCATCCCCTATACCTCTCTCACTTCCTTTCTCCAACCTGCCCTAAGAGTCTACCTTGCCATGGTGGGCCGGCTTACAATCCTATTGGCCAAAATGTGATTTACTTTTAGCCAATTGGATTAGCCAAAGTACTCTGCCAAAAAAGAATATAATAAACCATCTGAGAGGGAGATCAACTAATTAGAGCCCTTTTGTATTAGGCACGTTACAATAAAAAAATGGTATCGTGCCCATTTTGCCAATAGCAACAGCACGGCGATGAACATGTAAATTGCATTGCCTGGTTTTTGCTAGTGCAATTGGTATTTTCAATAATTACGATTGTCGGCCTGCATCTTTTTTGTTTTGTTTGCATTTCTATGCTTTGTAACTTTTTGGTGAGGATTGGTATGGCTGTGGGGAGGAGGAGGCCATACGTAGAACTTGGGGGTATATTTAAATCATTTTAAATATGCCCCTGAGTTCTACACTGCAGGCTGCAACAATTTGTAATCACCAATCAAATTCTCTCAAGACCAGTTCACACTTGGTGTGCTTTTGGTGGAGGGCGTTTCTGCTCTTTGCTGATAGCCGGTATTCAGCAAAGCACTGTGGTAAATCCTTGCAGTGCCTGAGGTGTGCATATGTCGCACAGGTGCACTGCGTGCAACATTTCGGTGGCAGTTAGAATGCCATTCTCATTCTCTGGAATGAGATTCGAAAAACGCAATCGATGCAGCATAGAGCCACAATTGCTTGGTAAAAATGCAATCACACTCCATAGGCGATTGTGATTTGCCTTTTGAGATCCCAATGTTAAACCAGCCCTAAGGGGGACCAACTGGGTCCGAATTATTTATCAGGTGGTCGTTGTGTTTCCAGACTTTACACTTGAGGGTGTAAGGGTGGTACCCATGATTACCACCTATCCCTCTTATCCCTCTTCAAAACTGCCATCCCCTATACCTCTCTCACTTCCTTTCTCCAACCTGCCCTAAGAGTCTACCTTGCCATGGTGGGCCGGCTTACAATCCTATTGGCCAAAATGTGATTTACTTTTAGCCAATTGGATTAGCCAAAGTACTCTGCCAAAAAAGAATATAATAAACCATCTGAGAGGGAGATCAACTAATTAGAGCCCTTTTGTATTAGGCACGTTACAATAAAAAAATGGTATCGTGCCCATTTTGCCAATAGCAACAGCACGGCGATGAACATGTAAATTGCATTGCCTGGTTTTTGCTAGTGCAATTGGTATTTTCAATAATTACGATTGTCGGCCTGCATCTTTTTTGTTTTGTTTGCATTTCTATGCTTTGTAACTTTTTGGTGAGGATTGGTATGGCTGTGGGGAGGAGGAGGCCATACGTAGAACTTGGGGGTATATTTAAATCATTTTAAATATGCCCCTGAGTTCTACACTGCAGGCTGCAACAATTTGTAATCACCAATCAAATTCTCTCAAGACCAGTTCACACTTGGTGTGCTTTTGGTGGAGGGCGTTTCTGCTCTTTGCTGATAGCCGGTATTCAGCAAAGCACTGTGGTAAATCCTTGCAGTGCCTGAGGTGTGCATATGTCGCACAGGTGCACTGCGTGCAACATTTCGGTGGCAGTTAGAATGCCATTCTCATTCTCTGGAATGAGATTCGAAAAACGCAATCGATGCAGCATAGAGCCACAATTGCTTGGTAAAAATGCAATCACACTCCATAGGCGATTGTGATTTGCCTTTTGAGATCCCAATGTTAAACCAGCCCTAAGGGGGACCAACTGGGTCCGAATTATTTATCAGGTGGTCGTTGTGTTTCCAGACTTTACACTTGAGGGTGTAAGGGTGGTACCCATGATTACCACCTATCCCTCTTATCCCTCTTCAAAACTGCCATCCCCTATACCTCTCTCACTTCCTTTCTCCAACCTGCCCTAAGAGTCTACCTTGCCATGGTGGGCCGGCTTACAATCCTATTGGCCAAAATGTGATTTACTTTTAGCCAATTGGATTAGCCAAAGTACTCTGCCAAAAAAGAATATAATAAACCATCTGAGAGGGAGATCAACTAATTAGAGCCCTTTTGTATTAGGCACGTTATAGTTAAAAAATGGTATCGTGCCCATTTTGCCAATAGCCACAGCACGGCGATGAACATGTAAATTGCATTGCCTGGTTTTTGCTAGTGCAATTGGTATTTTCAATAATTACGATTGTCGGCCTGCATCTTTTTTGTTTTGTTTGCGCTTCTATGCTTTGTAACTTTTTGGTGAGGATTGGTATGGCTGTGGGGAGGAGGAGGCCATACGTAGAACTTGGGGGTTTATTTAAATCATTTTAAATATGCCCCTGAGTTCTACACTGCAGGCTGCAACAATTTGTAATCACCAATCAAATTCTCTTAAGGGCCAGTTCACACTTGGTGTGCTTTTGGTGGGGAGCATTTCTGCTCTTTGCTGATAGCCGGTATTCAGCAAAGCAATGTGGTAAATCCTTGCAGTGCCTGCGGTGTGCATATGTCGCAAAGGTGCACTGCGTGCAACATTTCGGTGGCAGTTAGAATGCCATTCTCATTCTCTGGAATGAGACTCGAAAAACGCAATCACTGCAACATGGAGCCACAATTGCTTGGTAAAAACGCAATGACACTCCATAAGCGATTGTGATTTTCCTTTTGCGATCCCAATGTTGAACCAGGCATAAGGGGGACCAACTGGATCCCAATTATTTATCAGGTGGTCGTTGTGTTTCCAGACTTTACACTTGAGGGTGTAAGAGTGGTACCCATGATGACCACCTATCCCTCTTATCCCTCTTCAAAACTGCCATCCCCTATACCTCTCTCACTTCCTTTCTCCAACCTGCCCTAAGAGTGTACTTTGCCATGGTGGGCCGGCTTACAATCCTATTGGCCAAAATGTGATTTACTTTTAGCCAATTGGATTAGCCAAAGTACTCTGCCAAAAAAGAATAAAGTAAAGTAATAAAAAAGAATTGGTATTTTCCAGAACTACGATTGCCGGCCTGCATCTTTTTTGTTTTGGTTGTGCTTCTATGCTTTGTAACTTTTTGGTGAGGATTGGTATGGCTGTGGGGAGGAGGAGGCCATAAGTAGAACTTGGGGGTATATTTCAATCATTTTAAATATGCCTCTGAGTTCTACACTGCAGGCTGCAACAATTTGTAATCACCAATCAAATTCTCTTAAGGGCCAGTTCACACTTGGTGTGCTTTTGATGGGGAGCATTTCTGCTCTTTGCTGATAGCCGGTATTCAGCAAAGCAATGTGGTAAATCCTTGCAGTGCCTGCGGTGTGCATATGTCGCAAAGGTGCACTGCGTGCAACATTTCGGTGGCAGTTAGAATGCCATTCTCATTCTCTGGAATGAGACTCGAAAAACGCAATCACTGCAACATGGAGCCACATTTGCTTGGTAAAAATGCAATCACACTCTATAGGCGATTGTGATTTGCCTTTTGCAATCCCAAGGTTGAACCAGGCCTAAGGGGGACCAACTGGATCCCAATTATTTATCAGGTGGTCGTCGTGTTTCCAAACTTTACACTTGAGGGTGTAAGAGTGGTACCCATGATGACCACCTATCCCTCTTATCCCTCTTCAAAACTGCCATCCCCTATACCTCTCTCACTTCCTTTCTCCAACCTGCCCTAAGAGTGTACTTTGCCATGGTGGGCCGGCTTAAAATCCTATTGGCCAAAATGTGATTTACTTTTAGCCAATTGGATTAGCCAAAGTACTCTGCCAAAAAAGAATAAAGTAAAGTAATAAAAAAGAATTGGTATTTTCCAGAACTACGATTGCCGGCCTGCATCTTTTTTGTTTTGGTTGTGCTTCTATGCTTTGTAACTTTTTGGTGAGGATTGGTATGGCTGTGGGGAGGAGGAGGCCATAAGTAGAACTTGGGGGTATATTTCAATCATTTTAAAGATGCCCCTGAGTTCTAGACTGTAGGTTACAACAATTTGTAATCACCAATCAAGTTCTCTCAAGGGCCAGTTCACACTTGGTATGCTTTTGGTGGGGAGCGTTTCTGCTCTTTGCTGATAGCCGGTATTCAGCAAAGCAATGTGGTAAATACTTGCAGTGCCTGCGGTGTGCATATGTCGCAAAGGTGCACTGCGTGCAACATTTCGGTGGCAGTTAGAATGCCATTCTCATTCTCTGGAATGAGACTCGAAAAACGCAATCACTGCAACATGGAGCCACATTTGCTTAGTAAAAATGCACTCTATAGGCGATTGTGATTTGCCTTTTGCGATCCCAATGTTGAACCAGGCCTAAGGGGGACCAACTGGGAACTGAAGTAAGAGTTATACGGAGGCTGCCATATTTATTTCCTTTTAATCAATACCAGTTGCCTTGCAGCCCTGTTGATCCTCTGCCTCTAATACTATTAGCCATAGCCCCTGAACAAGCATGCAGCAGATCAGGTGTTTCAGACTTTAAAGTCAGATCTGACAAGACTAGCTGCATGCTTGGTTCTGGTGTTATTCAGATACTACTGCAGAGAAATAGACCAGCAGGGCTTCCAGGCAACTGGTATTGATTAAAAGGAAATAAATATGTCAGCCTCCGTATACCTCTTACTTCAGTTCCCCTTTAAAGTGTCATTATCTCTGCTTTGTTTTTTTTAGCTTAAAAGACAGCGTGGTTTTATAATGGAAACTGGGACAGTATGATGCAATGTTATACAAAAAAAAAGGCTATATAACGGAAAATAAAAATACGGGACTCTTTTCTTCACTACTAATGTTGTAGTCATTATCCATAGTGCACATAATATTCATTATATCATAATTTTTTTTTCTCTTCAGATTTGCTTTAAACAGCTGAACTAAAAGAATATATTTTTACTGATACTATATTTCTTGCCCCAGCCACAATAATGAACAGGAAACAAGCATATCAGGAGTGGCGTAGCAATAGGGGGTGCAGAGGTAGAGACCACACCTGGGCCCTTGGGCCAGAGGGGCCTGCTAGGGTAACTCCTTCAGTCATCTTATTCACTTTCTATTGGTGCTATGCTGCTAATTAACACCTCTATATATGCATTGAATAGTAATAATCCCTAAAAAGCTATTGTCTTACTCTGATTACACCTCTCTGACACTGCAGCTCTCCATACTGATAGTGCTTGGGGCCCCTTGTAAAACTCGCAACCAGGGCCCCAAGCTCCTTAGTTAGGCCGCTACGTTCTAGCTTTTATAAGATGCTATGATAATGACCAGTCTCACCTCTCCTGTGTCCTTATCCCTCTGTGTGAGCAGCAGCTACTGCTGCACTGACTGTATAACAAACAATGATATATCAGGCGCGTTTGGAAAAGCCGTTATTTTTTTCTTCTATTAGTGTCTATAAAGCTGTCACATTGTGTAATGCAGACTATTATCAAACATTATGATCTCTTCTGATACGATACTCTGTTGCCAAATGACATGCCAGCAAAGATATAACATTAAAAGGGCCGGTCCAGAAGGACAGACTTAGTTTGTTTGTCATCATTAAAAAAAGGAACTGTAATGACATAGAGTAGCATGCAGTAAATTATTCAGGATACCCAGTTTTTCTCTAATTTTCCTGGTTTCAGCATCAGAAACACTTCCTGTATCTGTATACTGGCGTGTAGCTCCGCCCTCCCAGTGACGCTTAGCCTAGGCTGTTTATTATGCGGAATTCTTCCCCCAGCGCTTTCTGGTTGACCAGCTATGAATATTGTAAAAGAATAAACAAATTTGTCCGTTATGTTATTTTGGTTACAGTTTCTTTCTAAGGCCGGTTTTACACTTGAGGCGTGTGTTTGCAGTGTGATGCCCCACCCCCGCTGCATCGAACCACAACGCACAAAATCACAGGTGCTCCCCTCACCGCCCCTCACTCAGTGACATACTCCCTGCTGGACAGGAAGTATGTTAAAGGGACTCCAGGGGATCCCCATCGTATTCTCATTGTTGTGCGCCGCAACGCTGGTGCCAACCATTTAAAAGCTATGCATTATCCATTGCCTTACATTACTTCCACCGTAGCGAAAGTCCAGCGGTAACGCGCTGTTGGCTTTGTGGTGCCGGATTGTGCACTTCTGGCGTGATGCGGTAAGTGTGCTAAGCTCCATTGAATTGCATTGCAGTAAAAGACGGTAACACAACACTCACTTGCAGTGCAGGTGTGCCTCAAGGAAACCTGAAGGGTTAAAATGTGCCCTAAATAGGTACTTACCTTAGTAAAGGTAATTCACCGGATAATCCAGAGACTTCCCCCATCCCCTTCGCTTCCACTGATCCAGTGCAGGGAGCCCACAAATGTCTTTGACAAGGGCTTGCTGAAGAGTGCCCTACTACCCTCCAGTCTCTGAACGAGCTCAGCCACACTGCGCAGGTGCAGGATGCTGCAGGGGATCGGCAGAAACAGCCAAGCCGGAGTGACCACTGCGCAGGCACGAGGTGTTCAGCACCTGTGCAATGCAGCTGTGCTTGTTCATCAACGGGAGAGTGCCTGCGAACGTCCAGAGGGTCCCGGGGTCCAGTGGTGGTCTCAAGGAGGTTGTGGGAAGCCTCTGGAACCTGGCCATCTACCCATGTAAGTGTCTAACTTTTCCCTTTCTTACAGATACAGATTTGCTTTAAAGGGATAACAAATTCAATATTTCTTACCTGGGGCTTCTACCGACCCCTTGCAGTCGGCCTGTACTGTAGGATGCTGCAATCCCCTGCTACGGCTCCGTTTCGATTTTGGCGACTGAGTCTGTGGCTGGCCACAGCACCTGCATGACCCTGGCTGTGCGTGTCCTCATTCGCGCTCCCGTCACTGGGATCTTCCTACGCAGGTGCAGTATGAGAAAATCTCTACTGCGCCTGCGCAGGACACTCCAGGCACCGGGAGCGAGTACGAGGGTGCACGCAGCCCAGGCTCAGTGGCCTTTTGTCGCCAAAAGCTAAACAGATCTGCGGCAGGGGACCAGAGCATCCTTGAGTACTATACTTCATTTTTTAGACTGACTTAAGTTTCCCTTTAAGAGCCCAAGGGAGTTATGTAGCTGCGAACATAATCGACTCCAGAAAAATCAACCTGCAGCAAACGACAGTAAAGGATATGAACGCTCCCACTCATCTTAATTACAGCGCGGTGGATTCCTAGCGTTAAACGTCAGGGACAGTTGCTGTACATCTGAACCAGCCCTAACTAACTTTATTGGAGTTCAGTAAATACTAAATTCAAGTGCATCCTTGAGACATCATTATATAGCAGCACATTGAGGTCACACAAAAAGCTTGCTTAGTTGTTGGCTCTTGTGACAAAGGACAGAATGCAAATATCTTACAGCTATACCACAGATCTGATAGGACAATTATAGAAAGTAAAACAGTGTACAGGGCGCTCAACAAGAAATTGATAATAATAACATTAGCATCTGCGTAAAACACTTCACATAATGAATACAAAAGAGTCCTCATAAGCTTCCCTCAATGCTGATGACCCTTGAGGTTTAAACTCTTCCCTAGGCAGCTCCTTCACCAATAGTACAAGTATACGCTCACCAGATAATATGGCTGTCCAATCTAGGATCAGCAACACATGCCTCTGGCCTTGCCAGTTCACAGATATGCCACATGTACTCCACCTCCGATCTTCATGGCTCCATGCATGTAACAACAAATAACAACACAATAGTGCAACACTCACTGTATGGCTTTTCCAAGCTACCACAACACCACCAGTGTTCCTTAGCAGAACTCAAGCACCCAGTGTTCCACCACCGAGCTAGAAACTTAAGCCTCTCACCAGAAATGCTGGCCGACCCAGCACAGATCAGCAGTCAGAGCTTGAAAGCGTGTAACGATCACTCCCTCCAATATAGGATTTCCTAAGCCTCAAACAGGCTGGATATAGTGTAACTCCGTTTTTATTAAAATATTTAAAAAAAAAGTAGTGCACTTACAAATTTCCACTTTAAAATGTGCATATCAGATCAAATTATCCCGGGCTCATCTAGTTTCTGCTTCGCTCCTTTGGCTCCGCAGTGCACTACTTTTTTAAATATTTTAATAAAATCGGAGTTACACTATATCCAGCCTGTTTGAGGCTTAGGAAATCCTATATTGGAGGGAGTGATCGTTAAACCTCAAGGGTCATCAGTGTCACAGAGCCCCTGGTGGCCAGACCACAAATTGCCTTCCAATCGGTTTCAGTACACAGACCATGCAAGCTGTGGTCGCGATCACTGGGCAGAAATCGACAGAATTTTTGCAGCAGCCCGACCAGAAGGGAGCCAGTGAGGTACGGTAATTACAACTTACACATATTTCAGGGTATAACTGCCACAGTGGCGGACACAGCCAGCAGTGGGCCCCTGTGCAAAATTGTAATTGTGGTCCCCCTATGACCTGCGGCGCGAGTAGCGCGCCGCGGCAAAATATGGGCGTGGCTACAACCTGCGGCGCGCTAAGCGCGCCGCGGCAAAAAATAGTGGATAGAGCCGCGGCAAAAAATGGGCGTGGCAATGACCGGATGAGGGCGGAGCTAACTGTAACTTAAAGCGAACCCGGGGTGAGGGTTTATTTCCTTTTAAACAATACTAGTTGCCTGGCGGCCCTGCTGATCTATTTGGCTGCAGTAATAAACTGAATTACACCAGCAACAAGCATGCAGCTAATCTTCTCAGTTCTGACAATATTGTCAGAAACCCCTGACCTGCTGCATGCTTGTTCAGGGTCTATGGTTGAAAGAATAAGAGGCAGAGGACCAGCACGGCAGCCAGGCAACTGGTATTGCTTAAAAGGAGAGAAATATGTCAGCCTCAATATTATTCTCACCTCAGGTTCCCTTGAAAAGTGCAACGCAAAGACAGTGGGCCCAAGTTTTGGTGACCCTTTCCCCAGAAAATTCACATAATTGTGCAGGTTTTCTCAAGAAAATACACATATATGCCCAGAAAATACGTGCAATCATGTCGGCAGATATGCCCAGAAAATACGTGCAATCATGTCGGCAGATATGCCCAGAAAATACGTGCAATCATGTCGGCAGATATGCCCAGAAAATACGTGCAATCAAGTCGGCAGATATGCCCAGAAAATACATGCAATCAAGTCGGCAGATATGCCCAGAAAATACGTGCAAACAAGTCGGCAGATATGCCCAGAAAATACATGCAATCAAGTCGGCAGATATGCCCAGAAAATACGTGCAAACAAGTCGGCAGATATGCCCAGAAAATACGTGCAATCATGTCGGCAGATATGCCCAGAAAATACATGCAATCATGTGGCAGACCTGCCCAGAACATACACCTGCTAATATAAATAAAACAAAAACATTTACTCACCTGCAGCAGCAGACCTCCTGTCCCAGCCTCCATCCGGCGCGCAGCTCCCATGGGTGGTTGGGTGGATAGGTAGCCTAGTGGGTGGGTTAGTGGGTGGGTGAGTGAGTGAGTGGGTGAGTGAGTGGGTGAGTGAGTGAGTGAGTGAGTGGGTGAGTGAGTGGGTGGGTGGGTGGGTAGGTAGCCCGGTGGGTGGGTAGGTAGGTAGCCTGGTGGGTGGGTTGGTAACTAGCCCGGTAGGTAGCCGGGTGGGTGGTTAGGTAGGTAGCCTGGTGGGTGGGTAGGTAGGTAGCCTGGTGGGTGGGTTGGTAACTAGCCCGGTAGGTAGCCGGGTGGGTGGTTAGGTAGGTAGCCTGGTGGGTGGGTGGTTAGGTAGGTAGCCTGGTGGGTGGGTGGTTAGGTAGGTAGCCTGGTGGGTGGGTGGTTAGGTAGGTAGCCTGGTGGGTGGGTAGGTAGCCTGGTGGGTGGGTTGGTAACTAGCCCGGTAGGTAGCCGGGTGGGTGGTTAGGTAGGTAGCCTGGTGGGTGGGTTGGTAACTAGCCCGGTAGGTAGCCGGGTGGGTGGTTAGGTAGGTAGCCGGGTGGGTGGTTAGGTAGGTAGCCTGGTGGGTGGGTGGGTAGCCTGGTGGGTGGGTAGGTAGCCTGGTGGGTGGGTTGGTAACTAGCCCGGTAGGTAGCCGGGTGGGTGGTTAGGTAGGTAGCCGGGTGGGTAGGTAGGTAGGAAGCCTGGTGGGTGGGTAGCCGGGTGGGTGGGTAGGTAGGTAGCCGGGTGGGTAGGTAGGAAGCCTGGTGGGTGGGTAGGTAGCCTGGTGGGTGGGTGGGTAGGTAGGTAGGTAGCCTGGTGGGTGGGTAGGTAGCCTGGTGGGTGGGTTGGTAACTAGCCCGGTAGGTAGCCGGGTGGGTGGTTAGGTAGGTAGCCGGGTGGGTGGTTAGGTAGGTAGCCGGGTGGGTAGGTAGGTAGGTAGCCGGGTGGGTAGGTAGCCGGGTGGGTAGGTAGCCGGGTGGGTGGTTAGGTAGGAAGCCTGGTGGGTGGGTAGGTAGCCGGGTGGGTGGTTAGGTAGTTAGGTGGGTGGTTAGGTAGGAAGCCTGGTGGGTGGGTGGGTAGCCGGGTGGGTAGGTAGGTAGGTAGCCTGGTGGGTGGGTTGGTAACTAGCCCGGTAGGTAGCCGGGTGGGTGGTTAGGTAGGTAGCCGGGTGGGTGGTTAGGTAGGTAGCCGGGTGGGTAGGTAGGTAGGTAGCCGGGTGGGTAGGTAGCCGGGTGGGTAGGTAGCCGGGTGGGTGGTTAGGTAGGAAGCCTGGTGGGTGGGTAGGTAGCCGGGTGGGTGGTTAGGTAGTTAGGTGGGTGGTTAGGTAGGAAGCCTGGTGGGTGGGTAGGTAGCCGGGTGGGTAGGTAGGTAGGAAGCCTGGTGGGTGGTTAGGTAGTCGGGTGGGTAGGTAGGAAGCCTGGTGGGTGGGTAGATAGGTAGCCGGGTGGGTAGGTGGTTAGGTAGCCGGGTGGGTAGCTATCCGGGTGGGGGGCCCGACTCCTATCCTCCCTCCCTCCCTCCCTTCCTTTCTCACCTCGGGGGCCCCCTCCCGATATGCGCGGCGGGAGAGCGAGCGGCAAATGCAGGAAGTCTTCAGGGCTCTCCAGGCATCCGCTAGAGGCCCAGCCGCTGAGTCTCCAATATGTCTCCAACTGGAGACATATTGGAGACTAAGCGGCTGGGCCTCTAGCGGATGCCTGGAGAGCCCTGAAGACTTCCTGCATTTGCCGCTCGCTCGCTCGCTCTCCCGCCGCGCATATCGGGAGGGGGGCCCCCTGAGGTGAGGGAGGGAGGGAGGATAGGAATCGGGGGGCCCCCGGGGAATAAAATAATTAAAAAAAAATTAAAAAAAAATACTTAATGGGCCCCTGAAGAAAACGGAACTTCAGGGGCCCTCGTGCGGCGGCACGGCCTGCACGGCCGTATGTCCGCCACTGAACTGCCACCACTTCTGCTTTCCTGGGCCAGAAGCACCCACTGACTAGCTATTTCTAGACCTGCAAATAAAACACACTCTATTCTGTCTAGCTAGCAACGAAAGTAGCGTCTCCTCAGAAGTCTGGGTTCAGTTTCTGTGTATAGCTGAATAATAGGGTAGCTGAATAAACAAAGGACGTTTGAACGTCCTTTAATAAAATATGCAATATAAATAATTAATATATACAGAAAATTATTAAAATCAACAATTATTGAGACATGAGATAACACAGTATGAAAATAAAAGGGAGAAAAACACGGATACTTAAAGTTCATGGAGAGATGTCCTTTTGTGGGAAAATCATAAAGTCCTTGGTTTCAATTTCAGCAAAGTTCTTTAGTTTCAGCTCAGAGCAAAGTCCAAACAGGATGGCCGCTAACCATGTATCCTCTGGCTAGCAGCAGACAGGCTCTCATAAAGATGGAATTTGGAGGACTGAAGTCCGCCTGCTGGCACCGTGCTTTTGATGAAGCTGGCTCGGGGGTGTGGCAATGCCCGTCCTCTCTGAATTACCAACCAATGACAGTTCATTCTCTCTGAGAGAGATTTGAGGTTTAAACTTATAAAATGCCGTAACTCGTGGACGATACATGTCATATTTAGGTGGATAGCAGATTCCTAATTGTCAGAAAATACTGATTAATATGACATCAGACATGACTAAGGCAGCGGGTCAGGTTCCTGAGAAGATTCATACCGCAATAACTGGACGAGATGTTGCCATGAATGTTATATCAGCGCGTTGGGCAGACTTTAACGAATAAGACTATAGCTGTGCGATATACGGTCTCCATATAATAGGTAAGAAACCATACATCACATGCATTCATATCTGTCACTATCGGTGCCGCCCCGGCTGGCTTTCTCGGGGCCCCCCTGGGAAGCCAGCTTCCTGGCTCTTTTCATGGAGCCATTTGGCTGTGGGGGGAATGAGCTGGTCCCTGCAGGGAATCTGGCCACGTGCGACATTCCTGAGGGGTGAGGGGAATGCTTTGCTCACAGGGGGACAGATCTCTGGTTTAAAAAAAACAACAACACACACAAGCAATAGAACACAGCAGTACATGCATCCAGCTACATTTGAAATTGGTCAGCAGGTGCTCGTCAGCCAATCAGGATGCACTGTCATACACCCTTTACCTGCCATATCATATCTAGCAGCCATTAGCATTCAGGTGGGAGGCTTCAGTTGGACGCCATCGCAAGATTGCGTCGCTAGCAGGACCGCCCCGTGCAGGCATCCCTCCCACAGGGGTCCCTCCCTAACCGCTCACCTGTCCGCCATGTCCTAGACCTCTCACACCCAGGCTCTGGACCTCTCACATCCAGAAAACCCACCAACACTGCCTCCATACTGAATGCTAAATTCAACACACACAAGCAATAGAACACAGCAGTACATGCATCCAGCTACATTTGAAATTGGTCAGCAGGTGCTCGTCAGCCAATGAGGATGCACTGTCATACACCCTTTACCTGCCATACCATATCTAGCAGCCATTAGCATTCAGGTGGGAGGCTTCAGTTGGACGCCATCGCAAGATTGCGTCGCTAGCAGGACCGCCCCGTGCAGGCATCCCTCCCACAGGGGTCCCTCCCTAACTGCTCACCTGTCCACCATGTCCTGAAACAGCTCTAGGACATGGTGGACAGGTGAGCAGTTAGGGAGGGACCCCTGTGGGAGGGATGCCTGCACGGGGCGGTCCTGCTAGTGACGCAATCTTGCGATGGCGTCCAACTGAAGCCTCCCACCTGAATGCTAATGGCTGCTAGATATGGTATGGCAGGTAAAGGGTGTATGACAGTGCATCCTCATTGGCTGACGAGCACCTGCTGACCAATTTCAAATGTAGCTGGATGCATGTACTGCTGTGTTCTATTGCTTGTGTGTGTTGAATTTAGCATTCAGTATGGAGGCAGTGTTGGTGGGTTTTCTGGATGTGAGAGGTCCAGAGCCTGGGTGTGAGAGGTCCAGGCCCACCTGCACTCCCCTCCAGGAATCACGTGTTGGCCTTGGGACCCCGGCCAGTGAGAGAGGTCCGGGGCCCCTGGCCATCGTGTGAACCAATCGTGTGTTTTTAAACGTCTTCTTTCAGCTCTAGGACATGGCGGACAGGTGAGCGGTTAGGGAGGGACCCCTGTGGGAGGGATGCCTGCACGGGGCGGTCCTGCTAGCGACGCAATCTTGCGATGGCGTCCAACTGAAGCCTCCCACCTGAATGCTAATGGCTGCTAGATATGATATGGCAGGTAAAGGGTGTATGACAGTGCATCCTGATTGGCTGACGAGCACCTGCTGACCAATTTCAAATGTAGCTGGATGCATGTACTGCTGTGTTCTATTGCTTGTGTGTGTTGAATTTAGCATTCAGTATGGAGGCAGTGTTGGTGGGTTTTCTGGATGTGAGAGGTCCAGAGCCTGGGTGTGAGAGGTCCAGGCCCACCTGCACTCCCCTCCAGGTATCACGTGTTGGCCTTGGGGCCCCGGCCAATGAGAGAGGTCCGGGGCCCCTGGCCATTGTGTGAACCAATCGTGTTTTTAAAAAAAAAACACAAAGAAGTAATTTTCTGATCGCTTGCACGACTGGCAAATCTGACCAAGAATTTGGAAAAATCGTTCCTCCCGGCTTTTCCGTGACAGCTGGGAGAAAGAGAAACTCCAGGTTGCTACAGGTAGCCCCTACACAACCAATCCAGATCCTATTGATCTGAATCGCAATCGATGCAGAGAATCGATTGCGTTCGCATTTTCTTCACAGGCGGTTCTTTGACGCGTTTGCGGCCACGCAACCGTCCGTGACAATCAGCATTGAGGGAAGCTTATGAGGACTCTTTTGTATTAAATGCTAATCTGAAAGGACATTACGTGAAGTGTTTTACACAGATGCTGATGTTATTATCAGTTTCTTGTTGAGTGCCCTGTACACTATTTTATTATCTGACTTAAAGTGGTACACACTATTTTAGCAGGTGTGATCCAAGCTATATGTATTAACTAACTGGGATATAGGCACAACCTCAAGGTGAAAAGTTTAGTGTAAACAGAAGTGAGATTAACCCTTTTAATTATAGAAAGTAAATAGTGAAAGATGGAATAGAAAAAAGGCATTTAATGTGGACTTGAATTCAGAACTTCTTCTCTGCTCTAAAAGATACCCAACAGGATAATAACCTTTAAAGAAAAACATGTCTTTGTTACAGCTGATACAAATCCTACAATAAATCTGCAGTGTGTCTACTTCCTGTTTTCATGGAAGCAGACATATTGTTAATATCCCGTGCTTTCAAATGAGCTTATCTACCGTGGCAGACGTGGGAGAGTTCAAATTACAACTTGTGATTGGACACAGATGAGATGTTTTCCTTCTTCCCTGTGCAAGAGTTCAGGTCCACTTTAAGGCCTTGTTCACATTATAAATCGCCAGCGCTATCGCAAGCGCTGGCGATTTATGGGGGGATTTTGAAAGCGCTTTTACAGGAGCTTTCAGAGCGATTTCGGCGGAGCGAATGTTTTTTTACTTCCTGACATCAGTGAATTCTTTAACCCAGAAATGAATAAATACAATGTATTTATTCTTAAAATCGCTTGTGAAATCGCTATACAAAGGGCTTTTTCAAAAGCTTTGCGATTTCCCTATACCTTCCATTGAGCCAAAATGCTCCGACAATGGTACAGGTAGTGCGTTAGCATTTATAAAAAAAATCCAAACGCTCAAATGTGAACATTCTCATAGGAAGTTATTGCACAAACGCTTTTAGAGCGATTTGCAAAATTGCCAGCGCTTAAAAAATTCAGCAAAAACTCATAGTGTGAACAAGCCCTAAGGCTACTTGCACACCAAGACGTTGCGTTAGGTGCTACGTTAAGGTCGCATAACGTGCACCTAACACAACGTACGGTGCTGCAAGAGCCGACGGTAGAGTGAGCCGCGTTAGGCGGCTCGATTCCTATAATGTCTCCCAGAGTGGCGCTGATTGGCCAGTGGGTCCACGTGATGCGGAGCGAGACACTCCGCATCACGTGGTCCCGCCGGCCAATCAGCGCCCGCCAGTGCAGTGAATATTAAGTAGCCATGTGCGCGGCTACTGTAGCTGGCTCTTCCCGCCTCCTCTCCGCCCCCCACTGCGCATGTGCAAACAGTCTAACACGGCTATAGCCGCTCCAACGCCGTAGCATGCTGCACTTTGCGGAGAACGTGCAGCGTTACATGTAACGCAACGTGGGCTGTGTGAACAGCCCACTTGTGTTACATTGCTGTGCGTTGGGGGAGCGTTACAGGCGCACTAACGTGCGCCTGTAACGTCTTGGTGTGTAAGCAGCCTAAAGGAAAGTGCACAAAATGATCCAAGAGACTTGAGCGCAATCAAGCAGGCACCACGCATGCGCAGCAACCCCCAACAAAAAATGGTTGTAGATCTTTCTGAGGGGGGCAGTGGCACAATGGAGGGGACATGAAGGGAGCCGATACATTTAAAAGACTAAGGGGGGAGGCTGCAAGGGCTGCTGCCCTGAAAGTCATGAATAAATACAATGTGTTGGGTCTTATTTACACACTTGGTAAGTGTTTGGTCTTATTTACACAATTTTCTGTTCGTTGCCCTTAACCTGCTGGGCGGTCTAGACGAGCTCAGCTCGTCCAGTACCGCCGGAGCCTGCCGCTCAGGCCCTGCTGGGCCGATTTGGCTCAAATAAAAAGCAGCACACGCAGCCGGCACTTTGCCAGCCGCGTGTGCTGCCTGATCGCCGCCGCTCTGCGGCGATCCGCCGCGAGCAGCGGCGAAAGAGGGCCCCCCTAGCCGCCTGAGCCCAGCGTAGCCGGAACAAAAAGTTCCGGCCAGCGCTAAGGGCTGGATCGGAGGCGGCTGACGTCAGGACGTCGGCTGACGTCGATGACGTCACTCCGCTCGTCGCTATGGCGACGATGTAAGCAAAACAAGGAAGGCCGCTCATTGCGGCCTTCGTTGTTTATTCTGGGCGCCGGAGGCGATCGGAAGATCGCCTCCGGAGCGCCCTCTAGTGGGCTTTCATGCAGCCAACTTTCAGTTGGCTGCATGAAATAGTTTTTTTTTTATTAAAAAAAAACCCTCCCGCAGCCTGCCTGGCGATCTTAATAGAACGCCAGGCAGGTTAAAATAAACCTGAGATGATTTGTACTTACCTGGGGCTTCCTCCAGCCCCCTGTAGTCTATTAGTTCCCTCAATGTCCTCCCGGTCCGATCTGCTGTGCTGCTATGAAGTCTGTGATCCATCTGGGTTGCGGGTTACTGTGCATGCGCTGTTCTGGGCGCACACCACCTCGATCGTTCTCCCGTGACCGGGGGCGTTCTGCTCAGGCGCAGTTACAATCTTAATGAAGTTCCCATTTGCAGAACACTCCTGGGCACCACAGCATGATGGGGGCAAGGGTTTTAATATTGTACCCCCCTCCCCCGTGGGCTTGAGAATGGTAATTACGATGCGATAATTAGCCCCCAAGTATAGGTAGCCAGCTATAGGCGCCCCATAGTAGGTTATCCAGCCATAGGTGCCCCAGTAAAGGTTAGTTAGCCATAGGTGGCCCAGTATAGGTTAGCCAGCCATTGGTGACCCCAGTAAAGGTTAGCCAGCCATAGGTACCGCCAGTGTAGGGTTAGCCAGCCATAGGTGCCCCCAGTATAGGTTAGCCAACCGTAGGTGCTGCCGTAAAAGGTTAGCCAGCCATAGGTGCCGCCAGTGTAGGGTTAGCCAGCCATAGGTGCCCCTAGTAAAGGTTAGCCAGCCAAAGGTGCCCCCAGTATAGGTTAGCCAGCCATAGGTGCCCCCATGTAAAGGTTAGCCAGCCATAGGTGCCCCCAGTAATGGTTAGCCAGCCATAGGTGCCCCCAGTATAGGTTAGCCAGTCATAGGTGCCCACAGTATAGGTTAGTCAGCCATAGGTGCAGCCGTAAAAGGTTAGCCAGCCATAGGAACCCCCAGTATAGGTTAGCCAGCCAAAGGTATTGTTGCCAGTATAGCTTAGCCAGCCATAGCCGCCCCCATCGCTGACAGTGGCATAGCGGATCGGACTGGGAGGGCATTGACAGACTTAAGCAGGTTCCCCAAAGGTTTTCGGTCGAGGGCCGGGTCAACATACTTCAGACTGCTGGGGGGCCGGAATATACATAAAATGATGTAGAAGTCTTTGCGGGCCAGACAGTGAAGCATACCCAAGTAACAAACTGCAGTCCAATTGGACAGCAGTGTCACCGGATGTGGAATTTGATTGGATGTGAATGGGTGGCCAGCACTGCTATTCTATATGCAGACCACCAATATTTAAAGATGTAGCTGACCGCATCTATAAGTTATACATTTTGTGTTTGGGGGCCGGTAAAAAAAGCCTCAGGGGGCCATATTCGGCCCGCGGGCCTTAGTTTGAGGACCACTGGACTAAAGGGAAGCCTCAGGGAAGTAAGCATCTCTTTGTCCCGTTCATCTCAGGTTTACTTTAACATTGTTCACTTTGCCTATCCCATATCCATATTTAGGACAGATCAATCAATACATTTTTCTTACAGTTTTATTTTTTTCCTTATAATATTTACAATACATTTTTATTCTCATGAATCCATTATTTATTTCTCTTTATTCCCAGCAGCATATCAGTAGTGGAAGTCATCAGTTTGAGCCTCCTGTTTAGAAGGGATGCTGCCTCCCTGGATGTGATTAGAAGGTGGGTTATCATTCTCCTTTTTTATTAAAATCGACCAATATTGCCTCCAGCTTTCTAACATCCCGGTAATATATGGATGTTTTTGTGATTTCTTTGATCTCAGTCTAGATTATCAGTATTGTTTCTAGCATTGAGTGCATTTTTATTGTTTACCACAAGATGGCAGCATTTAGCAATATTAAGTATTGTTAGTTTTGATGGCAGTGAAATGCTAAATTCTGAATACTCACCTGAAGACACAGGAAGATGGATCACAATGAGAACACCAGACTAAGAGCATTCCCCCACCCATCGTCCTGCCCGTGGGAACATGCAATGTCACGTTATGGCACACGTCGGGCGCAAAGGAGAGTTCAAACCATCGCCGCACTTTCTGCGGGAGTCATCCGGGATCTTAACAATCTGTTCCGCCATGACAGTCATAATCGATGCGTGCTACAAAACATTGTTCCTCTAATAGCACGCTCATACTCACATCGCGAGATCATGGAAACAATCGCTTGTTGCTCATAAAATCGCTGGTGGCTGGAAGAATAACCTACAAAATCACGACGTGGGTACGAGCCTTGAAGGAAAACTGTAACGAGAGGGACATGGAGGCGGACATATTTATTTCCTTTTAAACAATACCAGGTGCCTGGCAGCCCTGCTGGTCTGTTTGGCTGCAGTAGTGTCTGAATCACACCAGAAACAAGCATGCAGCTAATCTTGTCAAATCTGACAATATTATTTTAAAGGATTGCGGTGATGCCGCCGCGCAGTCTGGCGGGGGGGCGGCTCTCTCCGCGTTCAGACCGGCGGTTTCCGCACAGCAGCATGCGTCTGGTTTGTCTGAGCCTTCTAGTGCACACAGATGGAGAGCTACGCGCGCGCTGGGAGGCAGGACCTTTATGCCAGGAGGAGAGGGATCAGCTGATCAGGTTGGTCAGCTGATCCCAGCGCAGACTGTCAGCGCGGCACTATATATATAGATCTCGCTGGTCAGTCTCAGGTTGTCTGCCGTTGCGAATACATACGTGTGAGCACTCAGAACATAGTCAGATCTCACAGTGTGTTAGAACCAGGTGGACCTGGGAATTCACACTTAGCCAGATTACGCTTGTGTCATTACTGTGTTATACTTTAGACCAGTTCCAGAGTGTTGTGACCAAGGACCTCACACCCAAGCTTAGGAATACTGTGTCATTGCTGTGTTATACTTTAGACCAGTTACAGGGTTTTGTGACCAAGGACCTCACACCCAAGCTTAGGAATACTGTGTCATTGCTGTGTTATACTTTAGACCAGTTCCAGGGTGTTGTGACCAAGGACCTCACACCCAAGCTTAGGAATACTGTGTCATTGCTGTGTTATACTTTAGACTAGTTCCAGGGTTTTGTGACCAAGGACCTCACACCCAAGCTTAGGAATACTGTGTCATTGCTGTGTTATACTTTAGACCAGTTCCAGGGTGTTGTGACCAAAGACCTCACACCCAAGCTTAGGAATACTGTGTCATTGCTGTTTTATACTTTAGACTAGTTCCTGGGTGTTGAGACCACGGACCTCACACTCTAGACTAGGCCTCTGCTTTATCTGTTATGACCAATTGCTCTCTCGACCTCTCTCCTGCTTTCTGATTCGGTACCTATGCATATCTGCCTACCTGTTGCCATACCCTGCCTGTACCTGGTTACCGAATCAGCCTTCTGTCTCTGTACCTTATCTGCTCGTGTGTTGCCAACCTAGCCTGGCCGACCCTTCTGGCTGTCACTCATGCCTTGAGTGTTCAGTCTGTCTGTACTACCTGTGACACTACCCCGCCAAGTGTCAGGTAGCTGCAGAGACCTCCTGTTCCTCAGATAGGCCTCACGGCAGTCCAGTCAGGGGCTCTATCCCTTAGGATTCCTTTGGCTGCAGTATAGTCTGATTCCCAGTATTGCAGGGAATCACTGGCTCGCAGGTTATCTCTATCCCCTTTCCTAGGAGATAGTTCACACACAGCCAGGGGCCTCCTGCTCCTCAGGTGGTCCATGCTCATTGTTATCTGCATCTCCCGCCCCACGGGAGGCAGCCTACTGTTGCACCAAAACACTTACAATTTATCAGGTGTCCAGAGGTTAGTCATACTTGTATTATTGGTGATTCTGCAGATCATCAATAACCGGGTATATATCTGTATTGTTGGTGATACTGCAGATCACCAATAATCAAATTCTCTCTGTGTGCTGACACCAATCGTTACAGAACGGCAGACCCAAAAAACAAAATGGATGCACTCCACAGCCATCTTGATGCACTCACCACCTCGGTGGAGAATTTCATCAGAGTGCTGGACGGTCATCAGACCCAGATCACTGCCTTGTCTGGGTCCATACAAGTCCTTCAGACGGCTGTGAATTCAGTGCGATCCCCTCCAGTTACAGACTTACGTATGTCTGTACCCGAAAGGTTTTCTGGTCATAGATCTGACTTTCAGAATTTTAAAAATCGAGTAATGTCATATTTTGAGTTGAGACCCAACTTGTCAGGAACTGACACACAGAGAATTACATTTATTAAGACCCTGCTGTCAGGGGATTCTCAAACATGGGCATATAGCCTTCAGACAGGGAATGAGGCTTTGACGTCAGTCGAGGAATTTTTTAAGGCCATGGCCATAATTTATGATTATCCGGACATTGCCTCCACTGCTGAGCGGAAGCTCAAAACTTTGCGTCAAGGCAAGGATCCGGTAGAAGTCTACGCAGCTGAGTTCAGGAAGTGGTCTGTGTCAGCTAGGTGGGGGACATTTGCATTGTTAGACTGTTTTTTATCAGGGTTGTCAGACGCAGTCTCAGATTTGATGTTGGGACACCCTGAACCTAAGTCTATCGATGAGGCAATCGCCTTAGCAGTACGGGTTGATCAGCGTTTACGCTATCAGAAACAGACCCGGGGTAAGAACACTGTGAGATATGTCTCCTACGCCTCTCCTCCACCTGTGTCACCTCCACCAGAGCCAATGCAAATTGGGCAGTCAAAATTGACACGGGTGGAAAAGAATCGCAGGAAAACAGAACAGCTCTGTTTATACTGTGCAGAGGAGGGTCATAAGGTACAGAATTGTCCCAAGAAGTCGGGAAACGCTGCCGCCTAGGTGTAGTCAGATGTAATACCCTAGGCGCGCAGTCTTTACCTTTAAACGATAATCGCTTGCTCCTTCCCTGTTCTGTCACATGGGAAGGTCAGACTGTTTCCACTGAAGCTTTCTTAGACTCTGGCTCAGCGGCCAACTTTATGGATTACGAGTTTGCAAAAAAGTTGGGGATTCCCATACTTCCATTGGACCTGTAGGTTTTTGGTCACTGCAGTAGATGACTCTCCTATGCAAAGTAGACATCCCCTGTCTCGGACCCCGGAGTTGGGGTTCAGTGTTGGGGTACTACATAAAGAGAGTCTACAGTTTCTGGTCTTGCGTATGGCAACCTCCACCGTTATTCTTGGTATGCCATGGTTACAGCTTCACTCACCTCAGATAGACTGGGTTTCAGGTCAGCTAACAAGCTAGTCTACCCATTGTTATCATCACTGTTTAGCGAAAGTAACCGTGGGTAACACCAAGATTCAGGTTAAAGGTGTGCCAAGCCAATACGCAGAATTTGCAGACGTGTTTTGTTCCAAATCAGCTGATAAACTTCCCCCCCACCGTACCTTTGACTGTCCCATCGATTTAAGATCTGGTTGTATGCCTCCCAGAGGTCACCTCTATAATCTATCTGGGCCTAAGAAACTGGCAATGCAGGAGTATATCAAAGAAAATTTGGCTAAAGGGTTCATCCGCCCCTCTCGTTCACCAGCAGGGGCAGGATTATTTTTTGAGAAAAAAGATGGAGGCCTTCGTCCTTGCATTGATTACCGAGGTTTAAACAAGATTACAGTGAAAAATCGTTATCCTCTGCCCTTGATTGACCATTTGTTCACTCAGGTTACTAACGCCAAGATTTTCTCGAAATTAGATTTGAGAGGTGCATACAACCTAGTTCGTATCAGGGATGGTGACGAATGGAAGACGGCCTTCAACACACCCGACGGACACTACGAGTACCTGGTGATGCCCTTCGGGTTGTGTAACGCCCCGGCCGTCTTCCAGGAGTTGATTAATGAGGTGTTCAGGGAGGTGTTGGGGAAGTTTGTCCTAGTATATCTGGACGATATTCTGATCTTTTCGTCTAATCTCTCGGAACACCGAAAGCATGTCAAGTTTGTCCTATGGAAGTTAAGACAGAATCTGCTTTACGCTAAACTTGAGAAATGTCTTTTCGAAGTGACCTCTGTTGCCTTCCTGGGGTAGATTATCTCTACGTCTGGCCTCTCTATGGATCCTGGTAAGGTTTCTGCTGTCTTGGAGTGGCCTCAGCCTGTGGGACTGAAGGCGCTCCAAAGGTTTTTGGGCTTTGCCAACTACTACAGGAGGTTTATAAAGGGGTACTCTACAGAAGTCTCGCCCCTCACCAGTCTCACCAAAAAGGGGGCTGATACTTACCACTGGTCAGCAGAGGCACATACTGCTTTTTCCACACTGAAAAAACTGTTCTATTCTGCACCCATATTGAGACATGTGGATGTCACCTTCCCCTTCATCGTGGAGGTGGATGCTTCAGAGGTAGGGGTGGGGGCTGTATTGTCTCAGCGTTCGGGTTTACAGGGTAAACTCCACCCATGCGCCTACTTCTCTCGTAGGTTTTCACCCACAGAGAAAAACTACGATATAGGCAACCGGGAGCTTTTGGCTATCAAGTTAGCCTTTGAGGAATGGCGACATTGGCTAGAAGGTGCAGAACACACTATCACAGTTTATACAGATCATAAAAATTTGGAGTACATAGAGGGTGCCAAGAGACTTAGCCCCCGTCAGGCCCGATGGTCTTTGTTCTTCTCGAGATTTAGATTTGTAATTACGTATACCCCTGGTAGTAAAAACGTCAAGGCCGACGCCTTGTCCAGGTGTTTCGAGCCCGAGACGGTACAGCCCTCAGCCCCTGAGACCATTCTACCTCAGAAGGTGGTTTTGGCAGCCACTGAGACCTGGAAAGATTGGACAGTCACTCTGATCCCTTACCAACAGGATGTTCCAGAGGGGAAGCCTGACGGGGTTATGTTTGTGCCACTAGCTTTCCGTCTACAACTGTTACAGCTGTTCCATTCTCACAAAAATGCTGGTCATGCCACCAGAACTTAGGATTTGCTGGCCAGATGTGCTTGGTGGCCTACATTAGCAACAGACTGTAAGGAGTTTGTAAGAGAGTGTGCAGTGTGTGCTAGGAGTAAACCTTCTCGTCAGGCTCCTGTTGGTACTTTACAACCTTTACCAGTCCAGAGTGAATCTTGGACTCACTTGTCCATGGATTTTGTGGGAGAACTCCCCAGGTCTGAGGGCAAGACGGTCATTTGGGTGGTAGTAGACAGATTCAGTAAGATGGCTCACTTTGTCCCCTTGAAAGGACTCCCCTCAGCCCAGGAATTGGCCGATCTCTTCATCCAGCACATTTTCCGGCTGCATGGCATTCCGGAAAATGTAGTGTCAGATCGGGGAGTCCAATTTGTATCTAAGTTTTGGAGAGCTTTTTGCCATCAGCTGGACATGGATCTTGCATTCTCATCAGGCTACCACCCACAGACCAATGGCCAGACCGAGAGAGTTAACCAGTCCCTGGAATAATTTCTTAGATGTTATGTTGCAGATGCGCAATCCGATTGGGTAAAATTTTTGCCGTTTGCAGAATTTGCACACAACAACCTGAAGAGTTCCTCTTCAGGGTTTTCCCCATTTCAGATAGTGTCGGGAAGATCGCCCAAGTTTGCCCCATTGCCAGTGGCTTCTACACCATTCCCGGCCCTGGAGGACTGGCAGAGGGCTTTGAAGGAGATTTGGTGAATGGTTAAGAGAAACTTGGGGAAAGCCTTCCAGACCCAGAGAAAGCAGGTGGACAAAAGGCGGTCCGCAGAGTGGAAATTCTCTCCAGGGGACTTGATGTGGGTGTCCACTCGGCATTTGGCCTTGAAGCAACTGTCACCCAAACTGGGTCCTAGATTTATAGGACCTTTTCCAGTGACCAGAAAAATCAATAACGTCACTTATGCTATTGATCTCCCAGCCAGCATGCGAGGTGTGAGATCATTCCATGTGTCTCTGTTGAAGCCGGCAGTGCACGTGGATTCCTCCCCCCCCCCCCTTGTGTTGGTTGATGACCAACCGGAATATGAGATTGAAAAGATTCTAGACTCTCGGTTAGTGCAGAATTCCGTGCAGTATCTGGTTCATTGGAAGGGATATGGTGTAGAGGAAAGAACTTGGGTGCCAGATTGTCGCATGCATGCGGAAGAATTAAAGAAAGAGTTTCATGACTCACATCCTGGGAAGCCTGGTGGGAAGTGTCCGGAGTCCACTCCTCGGGGGGGGGGGGTACTGTAAGGGATTGCGGAGATGCCGGCTGTCTACGCGTTCAGACCGGCGGTTTCCGCACAGCAGCATGCGTCTGGTTTGTCTGAGCCTTCTAGTGCACACAGATGGAGAGCTACGCGCGCGCGCTGAGAGGCAGGACCTTTATGCCAGGAGGAGAGGGATCAGCTGATCAGGTTTGTCAGCTGATCCCAGCGCAGACTGTCATTGGCTGAGTAGCGCTGGGTGGCACTGAGGAGCGCGGCACTATATATAAATCTCGCTGGTCAGTCTCAGGTTGTCTGCCGTTGCGAATACATACGTGTGAGCACTCAGACCATAGTCAGATCCCACAGTGTGTTAGAACCAGGTGGACCTGGGAATTCACACTTAGCCAGATTACGCTTGTGTCATTACTGTGTTATACTTTAGACCAGTTCCAGGGTGTTGTGACCAAGGAGCTCACACCCAAGCTTAGGAATACTGTGTCATTGCTGTGTTATACTTTAGACCAGTTCCAGGGTGTTGTGACCAAGGACCTCACACCCAAGCTTAGGAATACTGTGTCATTGCTGTGTTATACTTTAGACTAGTTCCTGGGTGTTGAGACCACGGACCTCACACTCTAGACTAGGCCTCTGCTTTATCTGTTATGACCAATTGCTCTCTCGACCTCTCTCCTGCTTTCTGATTCGGTACCTATGCATATCTGCCTACCTGTTGCAAACTCTGCCTGTACCTGGTTACCGAATCAGCCTTCTGTCTCTGTACCTTATCTGTTTGTGTGTTGCCAACCTGGCCTGGCCGACCCTTCTGGCTGTCACTCATACCTTGAGTGTTCAGTCTGTCTGTACTACCTGTGACACTACCCCGCCAAGTGTCAGGTAGCTGCAGAGACCTCCTGTTCCTCAGAGAGGCCTCTCGGCAGTCCAGTCAGGGGCTCTATCCCTTAGGATTCCTTTGGCTGCAGTATAGTCTGATTCCCAGTATTGCAGGGAATCACTGGCTCGAAGGTTATCTCTATCCCCTTTCCTAGGAGATAGTTCACACACAGCCAGGGGCCTCCTGCTCCTCAGGTGGTCCATGCTCATTGTTATCTGCGTCTCCCGCCCCACGGAAGACAGCCTACTGTTGCACCAAAACACTTACAATTTATCAGGTGTCCAGAGGTTAGTCATACTTGTATTATTGGTGATTCTGCAGATCATCAATAATCGGATTCTTTCTGTGTGCTGACACCAATCGTTACAATTATCAGAAACACCTGATCTGCATATGATTGTTCAGGGTCTATGGCTACAAGTATTAGAGACAGAGAATCAGCAGGGCTGCCAGGCAACTGGTATTTTTTTTTAAAAAGTCAATAAATATGGCTGCCTCTATATCCCTCTCGTTACAGTTGTCCTTTAATTCATTCTGTCAATATGCTATACTGTATAATGTTAGTTTGTTAAAGTAAACCAGAGGTGAAAAATTGTTAATATATACTTAACGTTGGTGTTTGAGAGACTAATCAGACAGCTCCAGGCTACTTCTTTCATCCAGCCATCACTCCATCTTAGAGGGTTGTGTAGAGTCACTATATTAACCCCCCTGGCGGTTTGCAAAAAATCCGCCAGGGGGCAGCAAATCTTTTTTTTTAATTTTTTTTTTTTTTTCATGTAGCGAGACAAAGTCTCGCTACATGATAGCCGCTGCTCAGCGGCATCCCCCCAGCCCCTCCGATCGCCTCCGGCGATCGGAGATCAGGAGATCCCGTTCAAAGAACGGGATCTCCTGGAGGGCTTCCCCCGTCGCCATGGCGACGGGCGGGATGACGTCACCGACGTCATCGACGTCAGAGGGGACTCCGATCTGCCCCATAGCGCTGCCTGGCACTGATTGGCCAGGCAGCGCACGGGGTCTGGGGGGGGGCGGCCGCGGCGAGAGGAATTGCGGCGGATCGGCGGGTAGCGGCGGCGATCAGATGCTACACGCAGCTAGCAAAGTGCTAGCTGCGTGTAGCAAAAAAAAATTATGCAAATCGGCCCAGCGGGGCCTGAGCGGTGCCTCCCGGCGGCATAGCCCGTGCTCAGCACGGGCTTACCGCCAGGGAGGTTAACACATCAGGTACACTTTTATGTTTGATGCTGTTATTGTGCATTCTGCTGATCTGTGTTTTATAGTTTGTTGTATTTCTTGCTGTTGTGAAGCTTACCAGTTAATTCCTAACACATTCAGCTGGCAAAAACAATTGCATGCCTTGGACATGAGTGATGCACATACCCCAGGCATCTGCACTCTGCAGACAAATGGGGCAGATCAGCTTGTGGTGGCACATGGGCACTGTAGGACCATGTTACTTGTTGTCTCCATGGGCCTCTCTACTGGACTTGGTGAGACTGGCTGGCTTGTTTATGGCATGGCACATGTGGTGCACTAGACATGCCCAGTGTTCTGCCCCTCTGTTGGAATTATAAAAAAAAACAGATACTCCACAGCCTGTCCTGTCCCCTGAGAAAAACTCAAAACAGAAAAAATACACCTTTATTTCAAATTCAGGGTCGTAACAATAGACCATGCAAGGGATGCCTCCGCAGGGGGCCCAGAAGCCACAGGGGGCCCGTGGGGGGAACAGTTTGAGTGTCTGACAGCTAAGGACATGGAGAGAAAAAACGTATTCTGCTCTCGCACCATTGTTATATTGACTGCATATGACACAGATAAGGACTCATACACTGTCCCTGCTCCTTAGGGTTCATAAAAAAACATCTGTCTCTAACTGCTGCAAAGTTCTGATGACTTCATGTACAACCTTACAAAGTAGTCACGTTTTGAAAAAAAGTTGAAGACTTTCCCTTTTCAGCAATCACTCCGAAAGGATTCCTAGATTCTTATCACACACAGGCTAATGACCTTATGGCTCTGATTACATTTACAACACAGTGGAGTGGAGATTGATGTCTGACTGTTGCTGCCTTTTTGAGAGCTTGTTGTCTCACATGGAGTCCAAGATCCTGTAATAACAGTATCAATCAGTGACATTTTGAATGTTTTGCCAAAGTTACAGTAAATACTATATCTTCTTATGTTCAGCATGCCATTGTTGTTCCTCCATATAGCATGTGCTCTCATGTAGTAAGATAATACGGCTGTGTGTGTATGTATGTAGTGGGAGCAGAGCTTCGACAAGGGACTTGTCGGCTGCAAGGGGCTGGAGGAAGCCCCGGGTAAGTAGATCTAGGGGTAGCATAGATTGCCTGACGTTTCCTTTAAGTCTAAGTGTTTTTATCAGCATGGGGAAAACACATTGGTCCTGTAGGAACAGCGGAGATGCCGCCGCATGGTCTAGTGACAGGGCGGCTATCTCCGCGGTCAAACCGGCGGTTTCCGCGCAGCGACACACGTCTGGCTTGGCTGGACCTTCTAGTTCACACAGATGGAGAGCTACGCCGCGCGCCAGGCGACAGGACAGTTATATCAGCAGAAGGGGAATCAGTTGATCAGGCCGATCAGCTGATCCCAGCTGGACTCTGGATTGGCTGAGTGGCTCGGGCGGAGCTGCACAACACTGCAAGTATATATAGATCTTGCTTGTCAGTTGCTGCTTGTCTGCCGTTGCGAATACTTACGTGTGACCACTCAGACCTCAGTCAGATCCTACAGTGTGTTAGAACCAGGTGGACCTGGGAATTCACACTTAGCCAGATTACGATATTGTTATATGCTGTGTTATACTTTAGACCAGTTCCAGGGTGTTGTGACCAAGGACCTCACACCCAAGTTTAGGATTACTGTGTCATTACTGTGTTATACTTTAGACCAGTTCCAGGGTGTTGTGACCAAGGACCTCACACCCAAGCTTAGGATTACTGTGTCATTACTGTGTTATACTCTAGACCAGTTCCAGCAGTTCCAGGGTGTTGAGACCAAGGACCTCACACCCAAGCATAGGATACTGTGTTATTCTTTAGACTAATTCCTGGGTGTCTAGACCAAGGTCCTCACACCCCAGACTAGGATTGTGATTTATATCTGTTATGACCATTTGCTCGTGTTTTGCCGACCTGGCCTGGCCGACCCTTCTGGCTGTCACTCATCCCTTGAGCGTTCAGTCTGTCTGTACTACCCGTGACACTATTCCACCAAGTGTCAGTTAGCTGCAAGGACCTCTTGCTCATCCGAGAGTCCTTCCTGCAACACAGCCAGTGGCCTCTATCCCATTGGAGTCCCTTGGCTGCAGTACAGTCTGATTTCCAGTTTACCAAGGAATCACTGGCTGCCAGATTATCACTATCTCCTCTCTCTAGGAGATAGTCCCTGCACAGTCCAGGGCCACCTGCCCCTCAGGTGGTTCCTGGCCGAGCTGCCTGTATCTCCCGCCTCACGGGAGATAGCCTACAGTTACACTTAACACTTATACTTCATTAGGTGTCCAGAGGTTAGTCATACTTGTATTATTGGTGATTCTGCAGATCATCCATAATCAGGTATACATCTGTATTGTTGATGATTCTGCAGATCATCAATAATCAGATTCTCTCTGTGTGCTGACACCAATCGTTACAGGTCCTCAGTTTTCCTGTGCAGAAAGCGAGGGGGGTGGGAGGGCCCCATCCAAAGCCTTGTACCTGCCGTATCTGTGACTTTTACGTCAACTTCATCTTAGGGTTATGACATCTGCACTTCACGAACTTGGTTGACAGCAGCCCCATTCTGTAGGACGTCACATCACTGACACAAGTATTGGCTTATCTTATCTCCTACCTTCATCAGTAAAGCAGCCTGCGCTCGCTTGCACACATGCCAAAATACTAATGTTTACCAGCTTCAGAGATCAGCTTACATAATGTGGTATTTATAAGGTGGGGACATTTCTTGGCAGCACCGAGTGTCAACATACCAGTTCTAGAGACAGTGCTGAAACACTGGCAGTGTAAATAGCTTCACTCGTAAACACCTTGCTTCACGAAAATAAACTCCAGGCTGGTGGAGTGTGCACCGCAGAGGGGAGGAGCTACTATCAGCTAATACTGGGTGACCAATAGCAAGATTTTCTATTCAGAAACTGTTACTGTTTTGCACTTTAGTTCTGTTGTCTTATAGTATTAAGTGTACTTATGATGAAGATATGGGGTTAACTCTAAATTGTCCCCAGATTATTCATGTAACTAATTATGACTCTTTACTCCCTTAAAGCAGAATATAACCCAGCATTTCATATTTGCTCTAAAACATTGTTTACAGCATATTATATGAAATCAGCATATTTTTTTTATTCGAAGGGTTACACACAGAGCTTGAAAGTTCAGTGCAGTGAAATGTGGACACATCCGAAGATTTAGATTATGTTATCTTGTGTTTACTTAAATGTATCAAGTGAGGAATGTGACACATTCTCTGACTGCGGAGAAGCAGCTCAACACAGAGACTCAAAGCATGTCTGCCTTTAATACATAATGAATAAAAACAGTTATTAATACAATGCAAAGTCAGCTCACAAAGCAAAAAACTGTACTTTTGGAAACCTATAACTTCTAAATGAATAATAATACTTATGCACATATGCAAATATGATAACCGTATGGCATATAAAAAGTAGGAAAACATGTTTTTATTGAATATTATGTCAGGGTTTTAAATCACTTTAAAGAGATCTGAGGCCCCCAGCTGCATATTGTTCTTATTTTAATTACATATGACACACTTTATTGGCAATCTTTAAACTTAAAGGGTACCAGATGTGAAAATAGTAATAGAAACGGAGGGAGCAGGCATATAGTCTTACCTGTCCTGATGCCTGTCGCTCCCCCCATTCTCTTTTCTGCCCCCCGCATTATGCCTAAATGCCCCCCGGGACCCTCTTCCAGGTTGCCGGAGTCAGGCTTTACTGCTCAGATGCTGGCCAGGCTGTGCGCATCCTACAGCGCACGCCTGTGGCTGGGAGAGCTCTGCACATGCATATGACTTAATTCGCATGACGTAGTGACATCACTGTAGGACGCGTACAGCCCGTCCAGCACCTGCTCAGTAAAGCCCGACTCTGGCGACCCGGAAGAGGGATCTGGGGGACATTTAGGCATAATGTGGGGGGCAGAAAGGAGAACAGGCGAGCGACATGCAAAGGAAACCAGGAAAAAAATGATTGACTCGCATACATGCCCCTTTTCCAGTATAGCCCCCTCCAGAATAGCCAGATGTGCCCCCGGTACAAGTCAGCCCCCTCCCCATAGCTAAAGGTGCCCCAAGGATGATGCAGCAGTGTCTCAAGAAGCAACTAGATGGTGTCATAGATTTGAGATACAGCCATTGCTGCACAGGAAGCATCCCCGATCATTGCACTGCAAATAAATTGCTTGCACGCTCAACTCCACAAGCCAGGGGACATAGGTAGTCTTGAGCAATGCACTCTGCACACCATGTTGCTGGGGATGGAGGGCATAGTGTGTATCCAGGCTGAAGTACTTCCTCACATGTGGTAGGAGCGTGCGAGTGCTGCTGTAGGCTTGGACTGCTAGGCTATAAACAAAATACATGGCAGCCGGTCAGCATAATGGTAGTAGCGGTGGGGGAGGGGCGCCTTTTCCCCACACAGCACCTCAAGCAGTTGCTTGTACTGCATTTTGGTAGAAGCACCCCTGTTCACAAGGGAAACATCACTGTTGCAAATTACAGATGCAGAAGAGTCTCAATCTTTCACTTGTAATATTAAAATACTTAACTCAGGAAGAAGTGAAGGCAAGACTAAATAAATAAAAAATAGACAAGGCACCTGGCCCGGATGGCATAAATCCTCGGGTCCTAAGGGAATTAAGTTCAGTTAGAGATAAACCCCTTTATCTTATCTTTTTTGTGAGTCTCTTTCAACTGGCAGAGTCCCAGTGGATTGGCGTACAGCCCACATTTTCCCATTATTTAAGAAGGGCAAACAATCAGATCCAGGAAATTATAGACCTGTAAGCGTATATAAGTTGTATGTAAACTATTTGAAGGGTTACTAAGAGATACTATGCAGGACTTCATAGTAGAAAATAATCTTATTTCTGAGCATCAGCATGGGTTTACTAAAGACAGGTCCTGTTTGACTAACATGCTCAGCTTTTATGAGGTAGTGAACGCTAATGTGGATATTGGGAATGCTGTAGTTGTGATATACTTGGACTTTGCTAAGGCCTTCGAACCTGTTCCCCACTGGTGCAAAAGTTGAGGATGCAAGGACTGGGGAAGAGTCTGTGTGCATGGATAGGGAACTGGCTAATGGACAGAAAACAAAGAGTTGTGGTCAATGGATCATACTCAAAATGGGAGACTGTTAGCAGTGGGGTCCCACAGGGATCTGTACTGGGTCCAGTGCTCTTCAATTTATTTATTAATGACCTAGTAGATGCAGTAGATCATCAACTCTCAGGAATATAGTGACATATTGCAACAGGATCTGGAAAGGATGGCTATATGGACACATAAATGGCAGATGAAATTCAATGTTGAAAAATGTAAAGTCATGCATTTTGGTCATACCAATGGCCTAGCACCATATAAAATAAATGGGATACAGTTGGGGACATCAAACTTGGAGAAGGACTTAGGAGTACTCATCGACAGCAAGTTACATAGTTATTTTGGTTGAAAAAAGACATACGTCCATCGAGTTCAACCAGAGAACAAAGTACAACATCAGCCTACTCCCTCACATGTCCCTGTTGATCCAGAGGAAGGCAAGGAAGTTAAGTAATCGTATTCAATGCCAAGCCGCTGCAGCTAAAGCTAATAAAATTTTGGGATGCATTAAAAGGGAAATATAAACTTGAGATGCTAGCATAATATTGCCCCTATTTAACTCTCTAGTAAGGCCACATCTGGAATATGGAATTCAGTTCTGGGCACCACATTACAGGAAAGATATTGCAGTTTTAGAGCAGGTGCAGAGATGAGAAACAAAATTGATATGAGGGACGGAAGGTCTCACTTACCAAGAAAGGTTAGATAAACTGGGTTTATTTAGTCTAGAGAAAAGACGCCTTAGAGGGGATCTAATTAACATGTATAAATACATCAGAGTGCAATATAAAAGATTGGTGGATGAGCTTTTTGTCCCTAGGCCTTCTCAAAGGACTAGCGGACATGATCTGCGCATGGAGGAAAAACATTTAAGCCATTTATTTAGATAAGGGTTCCTTACAGTAAGAGTGATTAAGATGTGGAATGCATTGCCACAGAAAGTAGTTATGGCAAATTCTATATCTGCATTTAAAGGGGACTTAGATGCTTTCCTTTCGTTGAAAGACATCCATGGCTACAATTACTAGGTAATGCCCAGTGATGTTGATCCAGGGATATTATCTGATTGCCATTTGGAGTCAGGAAGGAATTTTTTTACCTTTTGGGGCTAATTGGACCATGCCTTGTAAGGGTTTTTCGCCTTCCTCTGGATAAATATGTGAGGGAGCAGGCTGGTGTTGTACTTTGTTCTCTGGTTGAACTCGTTGGACGTATGTCTTTTTTCAACCTAAACAACTATGTAACTAAAATCTCTAAAAACGTCTGTAAATGCTCATTAATGTTAAGGTCTGGGGATTGTGGTGGCCAGATGAGATGCTCAACTTCATTAGAATGTTCCCCGTGCCATTCTTTAACTATTCTAGCTGTATGGATTGGGGCATTATCATCTTGAAAGATGACATTCCCCTCCGGAAACCGTTCTTGAACCATAGGATGAACTTGGTCACCCAAAATTCCTAAATAGTCTCTGCTGTTAATTCTTCCATGAAGGTGTGAAGGATTGCGGAAAAGCCGCCGTGTGCTCTGACGGCGCGGCGGCTGGTTCCGCGTTCAGCCTGGCGGTTTCTGCGCGGCGACATGTGTCTGATGTGGTTCAGCCTTCCTGTGCACATAGGCTGAGGAATGCGCACGCCGAGAGGCAGAAGCTTTATGGGAAGCAGAAAGGGGTCAGCTGACTCTACTGGTCAACTGATCCCAGAACGAATGGCGGTTGGCTGAAGGGGACTGGGCGGCGCTGATCTGCGCTGCACTATGTAGCTGCTTGTCCTTCAGTCTCACGTTGTCTGCCGTTGCGAATGCTTATGTGTTGGCACACAGACCACAGTCAGATCCTACAGTGTGTTAAGAGCCAGATGGACCTGGGGATTCACACTGAGCTAGATTACTCTTGTGGCTATGTTGTGCTTTAGACCAGTTCCAGGGTGTTGTGACTATGGACCTCACACCCAAGACTAGGACACTGTGTCAGTTCTATGTTATGCTTTAGACCAGTTCCAGGGTGTTGTGACTAGTGTTGGGCGAACACCTAGATGTTCGGGTTCGCGAACGTTCGCCGAACATCGCCGCGATGTTCGGGTGTTCGCGCCGAACTCCGAACATAATGGAAGTCAATGGGGACCCGAACTTTCGTGCTTTGTAAAGCTTCCTTACATGCTACATACCCCAAATTAGCAGGGTATGTGCACCTTGGGAGTGGGTACAAGAGGAAAAAAAATATTTGAAAAAGAGCTTATAGTTTTTGAGAAAATTGATTGTAAAGTTTCAAAGGAAAAACTGTCTTTTAAATGTGGAAAATGTCATGTTTCTTTGCACAGGTAACATGCTTTTTGTCGCCATGCAGTCATAAATGTAATACAGAGAAGAGGTTCCAGGAAAAGGGACCGGTAACGCTAACCCAGCAGCAGCAGCACATGTGATGGAACAGGAGCAGGCGCAGGAGGAGAAGGCCATGCTTTTTGAGACACAACAACCCAGGCCTTGCATGAGGACAAGAAGCGTGCGGATAGCATGCTTTTTAACGCCATGCAGTCATAAATGTAATAAAGATAAGAGGTTCAATAAACGGGGACCGGGCGTCAACGCTAACCCAGCAGCAGCAGCAGACGTGATGGAACAGGAGGAGGCGCAGGAGGAGAAGGCCACGCTTTCAGGTGCAACTCAGGCCTTGCATGAGGACAAAAAAATGTGTGCGCAAAGCAATGCAATGAGTAGTTTTCAGGACACAATGGGCTATTCGGAGGAGCTATTCCCACCCCCACAATCTTCTACCTGTGAAAGGTCAATGGAACAGCCACAAATGTTGTGCCCGGATTCACAACCTTTTTCTGTGGAAAATGCACCTCGCACTGAAATGCAAGGCGAGGCCGAGGATGAACATGACGTCAACAACTCAACATGACGCAAAATGGGGGCGGAACAGAAAGCTGCTTTCAATGTTTTGAAGGCCTTAATTGCCTCCGGTGGCCAGTTAGATGCATCATTCATCACACCCAAATCCCAGAGCAATGTGTGCAGGAATTTGAATCGCAGGAGGTGTACCGAGATCATCTGGACAAGTGACCAAGTGACAAGTGACCAAGTGACAAAGTGACCAGTGACAAAGTGACAAAATGACAAAGTGACAAGTGACAAAGTGACAAGTGACAAAGTGACAAAATGACAAGTGACAAAATGACAAAGTGACCAGTGACAAAGTGACAACTGAGAGGTTGTTCTGGGGAGCTCCACTGCACTCAGTCGCATATGAGGAGAGGTCTCGTCGGGACTGCTGATCCTCCTCAGCTTGCTCAAAGCCTTGAGGGTTCCTGAAGATCCTCTGCTTGGAGTTCGCCGGGGTTCAGCTTGGTGTCGGGGTCGGCGGCGTCCTCCTCACTCCAACGTGGCAGATCTTCTGTTGAAGGAAAAAAAAAAAAACATTGTTAAAAGTCCAGTACCGCTTCTGAAGGACTCACCAAGAGATGCAGGAGATGCTTCATCGCTCGCTGGGTGATGTCCCTCCCTACGCGCTGGAATTCTACGCTGCACATGCTAGCACGCTTTTGCGCAGTGCCGAGGCGCATTCCAGCAGCTAGCTACCAAGCTTCTGTGGATCTGATTGGGCCACCATGTTAGATCTCTGCCAAGTCCTCCAAAATTTTGAGCAATCCACGTTGCGTGACTGAGCAGTGACAACTCTACAGTCAGCATTACAATACCACTGCTGTGTTTACTGAAGAAATCAATGTTGAAGATGGAAACCGCTGGCATGATGCAAGTGGGGGATTCTGAAGATGAAAACGATCAGCGTGATGATACCAACATCAGGCAACCTGCCTCAGGAAACGCTGGTCCCAGCTATGACAAAGAACAGGACGAGGAACAGCTGGAGTTGGAGCAGGAATTGGATGCCCCCACTGCCGAGGGACAGAGCGGTGCACGTTGGACTTCCACAATTTAGCGGGAATGGACAGCAGAAGAGGAAGAAAGTGATGCTGGTGGCGAATATGGTGCATCACAACAATCACAACGCTCACAAGAACATGAAGACAGAGGAGTCTGGCAGGACTCTCTGGCACACATGGCTCAATTCATGCTAGACTGCATTGAACGCGGCCCGCGCATTATTCACTATTCATTATTATTCATTATTCTGGAATCTGGACAACACCAATTACTGGGTTTATACCCAGTTTATACAAACACAATGTTAAAAAACTGATTGAAGAAAGTGTCAGACAGGTCAAAAATGGAACAATTCCAGCAGGCCCTTGAGGATGGAGACTTTAGAGAGGAGATTGACATCCTCCTCCTTCTCTAGCCAGTTGTACGCCGACAGACTGACTTCAGCAAACCCAGGAGGACCAGGAGGGCAGCAAAGAACACAAGCTGCTGCTAGTGCCGAAAAGGGAATGGTATTGGCAGTGTCCTTGGAGTGGGAACATTTTCTGACACCCATGCAGCAGCCCACAGAACAGCAATCGGGCAGTTCCACGTCCTCCAACACCAATCGCCTGGAGAAGATGGTCAAGGTCCAGGACTACATGTCAGATGGCGTAGCTGTGTTGAACAATCCATCTGCAGACAGACGGTGAGTGTGACAGGCAGCACAGAAGGACCATGGCAACTCACTCATAGTACCACAGTTTGATAGTGCTGCCCAAAAAATTATATGGATCCGTGGACCCGGGCACTGCGGGCAGTACTGGGAAGTGGGAACGCAGATTTTAGTACCTAAACACACGATACAACATGTTTTCCGGGGTCGGACTCTGAGGCACATACAGATGGTCCCGATCATCATACAACTCTTCTCCTGAGTCTGACCCACCCACCACCTCTGCCACCCCAACATCCCCAGACACAGACCCCTCATCGTCCTCAACATTAACTTGGGATGCTGGCCTGAGCCAGACCTCCTCCTCCACATCAGGCCCCATCATCTCCTCAATGGCAGCCCTCATTAATCGCTCTGGCGACGGACCGATGGACACAACGTTCTCCTCCGGGGAGGGCTGCTGCTGACCACTGGCTGCTGGGGTGGAGTTTATAGCTTGCGTGGGGCGTTGGCTGTTGCTGTTGTTGGGAGTGCTGCTCACAGCGGAGGTCTCTGAGGAACTCATGGTGAGCTCATATAGTGGTTGGCGGTGAGTGGAGTATTACTGATCCCAGCAATATACACACTGACTGGCAGAGTACGCAATGCTATATAGTCTGGCTGAGCGGTGTACACAGAGTGGCAGTAAACAGAATGCTATATAGTGTGGCTGAGCGAGCGGTGTACTACTATTCCCAGCAGACACAGAACAGTAAACAGAATGCTATATAGTGTGGCTGAGCGAGCGGTGTACTACTATTCCCAGCAGACACAGAACAGTAAACAGAATGCTATATAGTGTGGCTGAGCGAGGTACACAGAGTGGCAGTAAACAGAATGCTATATAGTGTGGCTGAGCGAGCGGTGTACTACTATTCCCAGCAGGCACAAAACAGTAAACAGAATGCTATATAGTGTGGCTGAGCGAGGTACACAGAGTGGCAGTAAACAGAATGCTATATAGTGTGGCTGAGCGAGCGGTGTACTACTATTCCCAGCAGACACAGAACAGTAAACAGAATGCTATATAGTGTGGCTGAGCGAGGTACACAGAGTGGCAGTAAACAGAATGCTATATAGTGTGGCTGAGCGAGCGGTGTACTACTATTCCCAGCAGACACAGAACAGTAAACAGAATGCTATATAGTGTGGCTGAGCGGTGTACCACTATTCCCAGCAGCGATACAGAGCACAATGCTATACAGTAGCGGGTGAGCGGTGTACCACTATTCCCAGCAGCGACACAGAGCACAATGCTATACAGTGGCGGGTGAGCGGTGTACCACTATTCCCAGCAGCAACACAGAGCACAATGCTATACAGTGGCGGGTGAGCGGTGTACCACTATTCCCAGAAGACAGAGTGGCAGTAAACAGAATGCTATATAGTGTGGCTGAGCGAGCGGTGTACTACTATTCCCAGCAGACACAGAACAGTAAACAGAATGCTATATAGTGTGGCTGAGCGAGGTACACAGTGGCAGTAAACACAATGCTGAGCGAGCGGTGTACTACTATTCCCAGCAGCGACACAATGACTGGGGGGACCCTGGCTAGCGTGGCTGGAGTGCGAACTACCCTGCCTGCCTACCCAAAGCTAAACCCACAGACAAATGGCGGAAATATGACGTGGTTCGGGTATTTATTTACCCGAACCACGTGACAGTTCGGCCAATCAGAGCGCGTTCGGGTCCGAACCACGTGACCCGTTCGGCCAATCACAGCGCTAGCCGAACGTTCGGGGAACGTTCGGCCATGCGCTCTTAGTTCGGCCATGCGGCCGAACGGTTTGGCCGAACACCATCAGGTGTTCGGCCGAACTCGAACATCACCCGAACAGGGTGATGTTCTGCAGAACCCGAACAGTGGCGAACACTGTTCGCCCAACACTAGTTGTGACTACGGACCTCACACCCAAGACTAGGATACTGTGTCAGTTCTATGTTATGCTTTACACCAGTTCCGGGGTGTTGTGTCTACGGACCTCACACCCAAGACTAGCATACTGTGTCAGTTCTATGTTATGCTTTAGACCAGTTCCGGGGTGTTGTGACTACGGACCTCACACCCAAGACTAGGATACTGTGTCAGTTCTATGTTATGCTCTAGACTAGTTCTGGGGTGTTGTGATCACGGACCTCACACCCCAGAACTAGGGTAATTCGGTAGGCTAGTTCCAGGGTGTTGTGATCACGGACCTCACACCCAGAGCTAGGATTGTATTGTATGTGTATTTGCCTTAGCCCAGTTCCAGGGCATAGATAATAGGCCCTCACACCTAATTAGGGCCAGTCTGTTCATATTAGCAGCAGGGCTTCCTGCAACCCAGCCTGGGTCCCTCTCCTAGGGAGTCCTCAGGCTACAGGAATATTCCCCACAGTCAGGGGAGTATTCCTCAAGTCACTCAGGCCACCGGGGTCCCTGGTGGTCTATACTTTACAGTTGTACTGTTACACCAAACACTCACATTATACTGGTGTCCAGAGGTTAGACATTCCCGGATTATTGGTGATACTGCAGATCATCCATAATCTGGTGTATATCTGCATTGCGGGTGATTCTGCAGATCACCAGTAATCAGATTCTCTCTGCGTGTTGACACCCATCGATACAGAACGGCAGACCAAAACAATATGGACGCACTTGACAGTCGTCTGCTTGCATTCACCACCTCGGTGGAGAATTGCATCAGCGTGCTGGATAGTCATCAGACCCAGATCGATGCTTTGTCTGGGTCTATACAAGCCCTTCAGACGACTGTTAATGCAGTGCGGTCCCCTCTTGTTACCGATTTACGCATGCCGGTGCCCGAGAAGTTTTCTGGTCACAGATCTGACTTTCGAAACTTTAAAGATCGAGTGTTATCATACTTTGGGTTAAGACCTAATTCATCTGGTACTGTCGCACAGAGAATTATCTTTATTAAGACTCTGTTGACAGGGGATTCTCAGACCTGGGCATATGGTCTGCAACCAGGGGATAAGGCCCTGACCTCGGTGGAGGAATTTTTAAAGCTATGGCTATAATTTACGATGATCCGGATATTGCTTCGACCGCTGAGCGGAATCTCAAGACTCTGCGGCAGGGCAAGGATTCGGTAGAGATTTATGCAGCTGAGTTCAGGAAGTGGGCGGTGTCGGCTAGATGGGGCTCATTCGCACTGTTAGACTGCTTCTTGTCAGGATTATCAGATGCAGTTTCTAGTCTGATGTTAGGCTATCCTGAACCAAAGTCCATTGATGAGGCCATTACACTAGCAGTCAGAGTGGATCGTCGCTTACGATATCAGAGGCAGACTCGGGGCAGGAATAGTGTGATATATGTTTCCTATGCCTCGTCTCCACCTACGTCACCTCCTCCTGAACCCATGCAGATTGGTAGGTCAAAATTGTCTCGGGTCGAGCAGAGTCGCAGGAAAGCCGAGCAGCTCTGTTTGTACTGTGCAGAGGAGGGTCATAAAGGGCAGAACTGTCCCAAGAAGTCGGGAAACACTGCCGCCTAGGAGTAGTCAGAGGTAATACCCTAGGCGTGCAGAATTTATCTCTTCATGATGATCGGTTGCTTCTCCCATGTATAATTTCATGGGAAGGTCAGACAGTTTCTACTGAGGCCTTTCTTGACTCTGGCTCTGCGGCCAATTTTATCGACTACGAATTTGCCAGAAAATTGGGAATTCCTATTCTCCCATTAGATCATAAAGTGTTGGCTACTGCGGTGGATGACTCTCCTCTGCAGAGTAAATACCCTCTGTCTCAGACTCCAGAGTTGGGGGTCACCATAGGGGTTTTACATAGAGAGAGTCTGCAGTTTTTTGTGTTACGGATGGCAACTTCCACGGTTATCCTTGGCCTGCCGTGGTTACGACTTCACGCCCCTCAGATTAATTGGGCCTCTGGTCAGCTAACAAACTGGTCTACCCACTGCCATCATCATTGTTTGGCGAAGGTAACCATGGGTAACACCAGAATTCAGGTGTAAGGATTGCCAGAGCAGTATAAAGAATTTGCTGATGTATTTTGTCCTAAGGCAGCAGATAGACTACTTTCAAATCCTAATTATGGGTGCACAGGTGCTGAATAATATGGATGGAGAATTAATCGATAATAAATGGATCAATATTTTATTATAAAAGTCAAAATTACATGCATAATCCACATGCATTACCCTCAATCACACTGTATCCACACATGCATGGGAGTCATATGGTGTCCATTAAAAAATGTGTAAATTACATATATACTTAGAGACTCCGCAGGGTTTTTCTTTAAAAATACTAAAAGACTGAAAGAGTATCTCTAATCAATCCCACAGTTCCGTGGCTGTTATCAGCTTTCCCTGTATATGTTTATGTCCCAAACAAATTGTTGTCCACAAATATGCACTATATATACTGTTTGGTGGGTTTTGAAAAAAAAAAGGTTGATGTCACCTGACACTGTGGTATTCCTGATGCTTAGTTCGTTTTGAACTCCCGACCTGGGTAGCGGCGAGCTACGCTTTGATCTCTGTGGCTCCACGTAGGTACTGGACGGTGTCACCGGCCGAGTTCTCCTATAGTCTCGTGGGAACTCGCCGGACTCTCCAGTCATACAACTCAGAGCGCTCCTGCGCGGTGACGTCACGTCTTTTCCCAGTGGTATGGAGCTGCGTATTGGTCCGCTCTATTTTGTGTTAAGCTCCGGGTTTTCACCTTGCTGTTTTGCGTTCCACGGCGCTTCCTGGATTGGATGCGTTCCACAGCGCTTCCTGGATTGCAAGAGTTGAAATAAACAGCAGATTTTTTAGCATCAACTTCAGATGTCAGTCAAACCTCCTAGTGCTCGGTACTTCAGCAGTCAATGGGGCGCCCCTACAGACTGACTTTGATTGACATGTTTCGACAATAACTATTGTCTTCCTCAGAATCAGTACTGATTCTGAGGAAGACAATAGTTATTGTCGAAACATGTCAATCAAAGTCAGTCTGTAGGGGCGCCCCATTGACTGCTGAAGTACCGAGCACTAGGAGGTTTGACTGACATCTGAAGTTGATGCTAAAAAATCTGCTGTTTATTTCAACTCTTGCAATCCAGGAAGCGCTGTGGAACGCATCCAATCCAGGAAGCGCCGTGGAACGCAAAACAGCAAGGTGAAAACCCGGAGCTTAACACAAAATAGAGCGGACCAATACGCAGCTCCATACCACTGGGAAAAGACGTGACGTCACCGCGCAGGAGCGCTCTGAGTTGTATGACTGGAGAGTCCGGCGAGTTCCCACGAGACTATAGGAGAACTCGGCCGGTGACACCGTCCAGTACCTACGTGGAGCCACGGAGATCAAAGCGTAGCTCGCCGCTACCCAGGTCGGGAGTTCAAAACGAACTAAGCATCAGGAATACCACAGTGTCAGGTGACATCAACCTTTTTTTTTCAAAACCCACCAAACAGTATATATAGTGCATATTTGTGGACAACAATTTGTTTGGGACATAAACATATACAGGGAAAGCTGATAACAGCCACGGAACTGTGGGATTGATTAGAGATACTCTTTCAGTCTTTTAGTATTTTTAAAGAAAAACCCTGCGGAGTCTCTAAGTATATATGTAATTTACACATTTTTTAATGGACACCATATGACTCCCATGCATGTGTGGATACAGTGTGATTGAGGGTAATGCATGTGGATTATGCATGTAATTTTGACTTTTATAATAAAATATTGATCCATTTATTATCGATTAATTCTCCATCCATATTATTCAGCACCTGCGCACCCATAATTAGGATTTGAAAGTAGTGTTTTTTAAGGTGGGAGGAGGGGGATACCCACCTCATCTGGGAAGCAGCAGGTGGGCAGTATCAGGATCTTTTTAGCTTTATTCAGGCAGCGCCATCTAACTTTTGTTGAGCAGATAGACTGCCTCCTCACCGTCCCTTTGATTGTCCAGTTGACTTAAGATCTGGTTGTATGCCCCCTAGGGGTCATCTATATAACTTGTCCGGGCCAGAGAAATTGGCAATGCAAGAATACATCAAAGAAAATGTAGCCAAGGGTTTTATCCGCCCCTCTCGGTCACCTGCGGGGGCCGGGTTCTTTTTTGGCAAGAAAAAAGATGGGGGCCTACGTCCCTGCATTGACTATCGGGGCGTAAACAAGATCACAGTAAAAAATCGTTACCCCCTGCCTATGATTGATGATTTATTTTCTCAGATCACAAATGCTAAAATTTTCTCGAAATTGGACTTAAGGGGTGCATACAACCTTGTACGTATCAGGGACGGTGATGAGTTGAAGACATTCTTTAATACACCCGATGGGCATTACGAGTATCTGGTGATGCCCTTCGGGTTGTGCAACGCTCCTGCCGTCTTCCAAGAGCTGATTAACGAGGTCTTTAGACCGATTTTGGGCAAATTTGCCTTGCTATATCTCGATGATATACTGATCTTTTCAGCTACTCTTTCAGAGCATCGGAGACATGTCAAGTTCGTGCTGGGAAGACTAAGACAAAATCAATTGTATGCCAAACTGGAAAAGTGTATTTTTGAGGTGACCTCTGTTGCTTTCTTGGGGTATTTAATATCCACCTCGGGCCTATCTATGGATCCTGGGAAGGTCTCTGCAATGCTGGACTGCCCGCAGCCTCTGGGTTTGAAGGCCATCCAGAGATTCCTGGTTTTTTGCAAATTACTACAGGAGATTTATAAAGGAGTACTCTACAGTGGTCGCGCCCCTCACCAGTCTTACCAAGAAGGGGGCTGATACTTACCACTGGTCCGAGGAGGCTCTTATGGCGTTTGACACACTGAAGAAACTGTTTTGTTCTGCACCAATTTTGAGACACGTTGATGTCACCTTCCCTTTTATACTGGAGGTCGATGCCTCAGAGGTGAGGGTGGGGGCTGTGCTGTCTCAGCGTTCTGGTTTGCAGGGTAAGCTTCACCCATGTGCCTACTTCTCTCGTAGGTTTTCCCCAGCAGAGAGAAACTACGATATAGGTAACTGAGAACTCCTGGCCATCAAGTTAGCCTTTGAGGAATGGCGGCATTGGCTAGAGGGAGCAGAACACATTATCATTATTTTATGGTTAACACGGACCATAAAAATTTAGAGTACATAGAAAACGCTAAGAGACTCAGTCCCCGACAGGCCCGGTGGTCACTGTTCTTTTCCAGATTCAATTTTGTAATTACATACACTCCTGGTAGTAAAAACGTTAAGGTTGATGCCTTGTCCAGGTGTTTCGAGCCCGAGACGGCACAGCCCTCAGCACCCGAGACTATTCTGCCTTGGAAGGTGGTTTTGGCAGCCACAGATACCTGGAAGGATTGGGCTGCCACACTGGCCCCATATCAGCAGGATGTTCCTGAAGGAAAGCCTGAGGGAGTGTTGTTTGTGCCCCTGCCTTTTCGCCTACAGCTCTTACAGTTATTTCATTCTCATAAGAATGCTGGTCATCCAGGGGCCACCAGGACACAGGATCTCCTTGCCAGGTGTGCATGGTGGCCATCTTTAGCCACGGACTGTAAGGAGTTTGTGAGAGAGTGTGCTGTGTGTGCTAGGAGTAAACCTTCCCATCAGGCACCAGTGGGAACTTTGCAGCCTTTGCCGGTGCCAAATGAACCGTGGACTCATCTGTCCATGGATTTTGTGGGTGAACTCCCCAGGTCAGAAGGCATGTCTGTCATTTGAGTGGTAGTAGACAGATTCAGCAAGATGGCCCATTTTGTCCCTCTGAAAGGACTCCCCTCAGCCCAGGAGCTGGCTAATCTCTTCATCCAGCACATTTTCCGGCTGCGCGGCATTCCGGAGAATGTGGTGTCAGATAGGGGAGTCCAATTCGTTTCTAAGTTCTGGAGGGCATTTTGTCATCTAATGGGCATGGATCTTTCGTTTTCATCAGGCTACCACCCGCAGACCAATGGCCAGACAGAAAGAGTCAACCAATCCATGGAACAGTTTCTCAGATGTTATGTGGCTGATGCGCAAACCGACTGGGTTAAGTTTTTGCCTTTTGCAGAGTTTGCGCACAACAATCTGAGAAGTTCTTCCTCTGGGTTTTCCCTATTTCAGGTGGTGTCAGGAAGGTCACCTAAGTTTGCTCCTTTGCCAGTGACATCTAGTCCTTTCCCAGCATTAGAGGATTGGCAGGGGGCGTTAAAACAGATTTGGGCTATGGTGAAAACAAATTTGGAGTAGGCATTCAAGTCTCAGAAAAAACAGGCGGACAAAAGGCGGTCTACTGAATGGGACTTTTCACCAGGAGATTTGGTCTGGGTGTCTACGCGACACCTGGCACTGAAACAACTGTCACCCAAATTGGGGCCTAGGTTTGTTGGGCCTTTTCCAGTGACCAAAAAGATTAATGCTGTCACTTATGCTGTAGATCTTCCTACCAGTATGCGAGGTGTAAGATCTTTCCACGTGTCATTGCTCAAGCCGGCAGTACAGGTGGATTCTGCTCCCCCCCCCCTGTGTTGATTGATGATCAACCTGAGTATGAGGTTGAAAAGATTCTGGACTCACGGCTAGTGCAGAACTCCGTGCAGTATCTGGTGCACTGGAAAGGTTATGATGTGGAGGATAGGACTCGGGTGACAGAATGTCGCATGCACGCAGAGGAGTTAAGGAAAGAGTTCCATGACTTACATCCTGGGAAGCCTGGCGGGAAGTGTTCGGAGTCCACTCCTCGGGGGGGGGGGGGGGGTACTGTGAAGGATTGTGGAAAAGCCGCCGCGTGCTCTGACTGCGCGGCAGCTGGTTCCGCGTTCAGCCCGGCGGTTTCTGCGCGGCGACATGTGTCTGATGTGGTTCAGCCTTCCTGTGCACATAGGCTGAGAAATACGCACGCGCGCGCTGAGAGGCAGAAGCTTTATGGGAAGCAGAAAGGGGTCAGCTGACTCTACTGGTCAGCTGATCCCAGAACGAACGGCGGTTGGCTGAAAGGGACTGGGCGGCGCTGATCTGCGCTGCACTATATAGCTGCTTGTCCTTCAGTCTCACGTTGTCTGCCGTTGCGAATGCTTATGTGTTGGCACACAGACCACAGTCAGATCCTACAGTGTGTTAAGAGCCAGGTGGACCTAGGGATTCACACTGAGCTAGATTACTCTTGTGGCTATGTTATGCTTTAGACCAGTTCCAGGGTGTTGTGACTACGGACCTCACACCCATGACTTGGATACTGTGTCAGCTCTATGTTATGCTTTAGACCAGTTCCAGGGTGTTGTGACTACGGACATCACACCCAAGACTAGGATACTGTGTCAGTTCTATGTTATGCTTTAGACCAGTTCCAGGGTGTTGTGACTACGGACTTCACACCCAAGACTAGGATACTGTGTCAGTTCTGTGTTATGCTTTAGACCAGTTCCAGGGTGTTGTGACTACAGACCTCACACCCAAGACTAGGATACTGTGTCAGTTCTATGTTATGCTTTAGACCAGTTCCAGGGTGTTGTGACTACGGACCTCACACCCAAGACTAGGATACTGTGTCAGTTCTATGTTATGCTTTAGACCAGTTCCAGGGTGTTGTGTCTACGGACCTTACACCCAAGACTAGGATACTGTGTCAGTTCTATGTTATGCTTTAGCCCAGTTCCGGGGTGTTGTGACTATGGACCTCACACCCAAGACTAGGATATTGTGTCAGTTCTATGTTATGCTCTAGACTAGTTCCGGGGTGTTGTGATCACGGACCTCACACCCAAGACTAGGGTATTCGGTAGGCTAGTTCCAGGGTGTTGTGATCACGGACCTCACACCCAGAGCTAGGATTGTATTGTATGTGTATTTGCCTTAGCCCGGTTCCAGGGCATAGAGAATAGGCCCTCACACCTAGTTAGGGCCAGTTTGTTCATATTAGCAGCAGGGCTTCCTGCAACCCAGCCTGGGTCCCTCTCCTAGGGAGTCCTCAGGCTACAGGAATATTCCCCACAGTCAGGGGAGTATTCCTCAAGTCACTCAGGCCACCGGGGTCCCTGGTGGTCTATACTCAGAGTTGTACTGTTACACCAAACACTCACATTATACTGGTGTCCAGAGGTTAGACATACCCGGATTATTGGTGATACTGCAGATCATCCATAATCTGGTGTATATCTGCATTGCGGGTGATTCTGCAGATCACCAGTAATCAGATTCTCTCTGCGTGTTGACACCCATCGTTACAAAAGGGAAATCATTTGCCTGGCGGATTTCCAAGAAATAGCACCCCAGATCATCACAGAACCCCGCCATGTTTTATGGTTCGGAGAAGGCAGTCTGGATGAAATGCTTCTTTCGGCTGTCTCCAAACGTACACTCGGCCAGAAATAAGGTAAGCGATGATTCGTCAGAGAAAATCTAATTTTTCCACTGCTCGAGGGACCAATTCTGGTGGTTTCTACACCACTCTTCTCACACGCTTTGAAACATTTGTCATTGAGAGCAGAGGTTTTCTAATTGCAGTTCTTCCGTGGAATCCAGATTTGTGCAGCTCCCAATGAACAGTTTTTGTGGAAACTGGGTTCTGCAGGTGTTCATTCAGCTCTGCAGTGATTTTAGGAGCCGTGGTCTTGCGAGCTTTTGTAACAATTCGATTTAGAGTCCGACGGTCTCTCTCAGACAACTTCGACTTTCGGCCACACCTGTGCTTTGCTGAGGACGTTTTTCCTTCTCTCTCAAAGGCAGTCCTTTCTTTTGAGACAGTACCTCTTGAAATATCCAAGCATTCGGGCAGTTTTTGTTACAGTAGCGCCTGCCATACGAGCACCAACAATTTGGCCTCTTTGAAAGTCTGAGAGATCTGCCATTTTTATAAATTACTAGCTGATTGCCCGGCATTGCCCGGGTATGTATTTGGTTGGTGTTGGCTCCGCCCACTTTTCTAACCCAAACACACAATGACTCAATGGCCTAGTTTGTGAGCTTTGCATTGTTTGGCATCAATAATTTGCATTGAAATGAAACAAATCTGATTGGCTGTGGCTCCACCCTCTTTTCTGATTTTGAACCTGAAAGGTTTTATTAATGTGCTACTTAAATCACCGATATTAAAATATATACAGCACATCAAATCTATCTTAAAATGACATCATTGCTCCAACTAGTCAGCAGCACATTCCTCCACACAGTGCTTTACAGATACATTAATAATTAACACTCTAGAAGTTCCAGACACCTTTGAGAGACAGAATACAATACCTGTATTTCAATACCCAGTTGGTATATTACCATACAAGCCACTGTGACAGAGATCTGAAGACTCAGACCTAGTCACGCATTGTTGTTAAAAAACCTGGTCCATTGAGAAATTAACACATGCACAAATTCTACCTCTGCCAGTGTTTACAGAACAACACATGCTATTGTTTTTGCTGTCTCTACCATGTCTGTTCTATTGTCTCCACTACTTCACATGGGCACACCGGTTTAACCTGGTTCTTTCCCCTACATCAGGGTGTATATAAGACTAACCTGTAAATAAAGATTTCAGATGCATTTTCACCAACTTAAGTGTCGTGATCATTGCATCTCCCAGCTGGAGAGAGGCTACTCACTAAAACCAGGGAGTTGAATCCATAGGTCTGACTGCTGCTAAAGTGATCGTGCAGCCACCTCGGAAGGAATTTTTAACAGATCATTCTTTTGCCATATTGCCGACTTGTCCCTCAAATTTACTGGGGAGGGATTTAATGATAGCTTTAGGCATCTCTCTCCTGCCAAACGGGGGAGGGGGATTCTCTATTGACTGTGTACATACTCTAACTTGTGAGCAAGCACTTGTTCCCAGTTCTCTTGAAGAAATCCCTCAAGAGACATGGGCACAAGATTCATTCGATGTTGGTTTTCTCCCCTGCACACCGTACAAGGCAACTGTTAAGCCACATACGCCTGTGTACTTAAAACAATATCCCATCCAGAAAGCAAAGGAAGAAGCTCTAGCGCCAATGATTGAGGCATTCCTCAAACAGAACGTGCTAAAGTTCACCACCTCTCCATACAACACTCTACATGTCACACTCTGTCCTTCACCTCCTAAAAAAATCTGTCTACACAACACATGACTGCCCAACGGTTGGCGGGATATGATGTTATCCTTACCACCACTCCAGGGCTCAAGGTTCACTACTGTGCACCAACAACTGCACCAATGTTGTTCTTGAACTCTCTCCTAGGATTCAAGGGGCTACAAGATGAGATATCAGAACAACATGAATGTGCAGAACGAATTCACATTGCCACAAGCCCCCGCCCCACCCTACAAAGCGTCCCCTTTCCTGATGCAGACGATGTTTTTGTAGATGGCTCCTGCACACGACCAGATGATCACACATTTCATGCTGGTTATGCAGTTGTACAATTGCCTGATACAGTTCTGGAGGCCATGCCAGCTCCTGTATCATCAGCACAAGCTGCTGAGTTAATCGTACTCACCAGAGCTTGTGAAATCATGGCTAACAAGCGAGTAAATGTGTACACAGACTCTAGATTCGCATTTTCAGTGTGTCACGACTTTGGGGTAATATGGCAGCATAGAGGGTTCACGACAGCGGCAGGTAAACCAATTGCGCATGCACAGCTCATTACAAATCTTCTTGCAGCGATTCAACTCCCAGAAGCCATTGCAGTCATTAAGTGCCAGGCGCACACAACCTCAATGACACTAGTTGCCCAGGGAAACAGGTTAGCAGACAAGCATGCAAAAGCAGCTTCTCATGTCACACTTAATCATGCAACTGAGGTTCTTCTAAATGCCCCGCTGGTACCGCTCACACCTGAAAATAACGTCATGCTGTCCCAACTCCAAGCATTTGCAACACCAGCAGACATTACTTATTGGGAGACCCAAGGGTTGACCAAAGACGCTAACGGTCTATGGTCAAAAGGAGGAGTGGTATGAATTCCTCAAGTAGCAGCCCCTGTTCTTATACTACAAATACATGGTTTAGGCCACAAGGGACTCAAGCAAACAATGGAGGAGGTAAGTAAAAGGTTTTGTGCTAGAAACAATGTCCAAGGTAAAAAAGTAGGCCACCATGAACACTTACTGCCCCCACAAGGGCCATTTCAGGAATTACAAATCGATTTTACACACATGCCAAAGGCAACAAACGGGTGTAAAATTCTTTTGGTAATTGTTGACAGATTCAGCAGATGGCCAGAGGCTTTTGTGGTAAGGAAAGAGGATGCAAAAACTGTAGCAAAGATTTTGTGCAAAGAAATTATTCCCAGGTGGGGTTGTCCGGTCAGAATCAGCTCTGACAATGGAACCCCATTCACTGCAAAGGTAACACAGTCCATAGCTGAACAGTTGGCTATAGATTGGAAGTTCCACATACCATATCACCCCCAGAGTGCAGGTGTTGTTGAAAGAATGAATCGCACACTGAAGGACAAACTGAGGAAGGCAACGGAGGGTACCTACCATAAGTGGGACCAGTACTTACCTGCGATTCTTGCTGAAGTCAGAATGACTCCAGACCCAAGAACCAGGTTATCTCCTTTCGAAATTTTGATGGGGAGACCCTTCCCAACCCCATGGACACCGAGTCCATTAATTCTGATACCTGGAGACTTGCAGCAGATACAAGAGGAATATGTAGCAAAATTGATTGAAAAATTGAATAGTGATTATGGTGATATTTCGCTTTCGTTTCCTTTGCCAACAGGTGCACCGACCCACCCATTCAAACCTGGAGACAGAGTCCTGGTGAAGGCCCTCCATAAGTTGAAGTCGCTGGACCCACCCTACGGACCCCCTGCGACAGTCCAGGCAGTGACCAGAACTGCGGTGCTGACAGACGACTCCCCTGTGTGGATCCACGCATCGAGATTGAAGGAAGCCCCACCTCTGGGTCCCACGCGCGCGGACCAGAGCGAGTGACCAGTATCAGACGAGTTCCAGTTGGATCCAGACGGAAGCATCAGTACAATGCCAATGTACACCTCTACTCCTGGAAGAGTTCCCATTCAAGCAGCAATAGCACTCTGTGCAGCAGGCACAATGCTGGCAACCATGGTCTGGTTGTTTGCAGCATGTTCTCACCACCCTGAGGACCTACCCTCGATATGCCCCTCCTTACCCAAGAAAGTGATAAATGCAAGAGACATTGACGTCTCCACTTTGGAGTTAAAACCAAACTTATTAGATACCAAGGACAACATATGGGCATTCATTGCTATCAACATATTGAACTCTTCAGATTTTTGCCTTTCTGACCACTCAATACAAAGCCATATTAAAACACTAAGTGAGTTAGCAAAGGAAATCAAGGAAGATATCAGTAGCAATTGGTGGGACTGGGGTTTTGGGTGGTTGCCTGGTACTGCATTCATCCAACAGCTGATAATCACCATAGTGGGGGTAATCATGTGTATAATAATTCTATGCTGTTGTGCACAGTGCATTCCTAATCTCATATCCATGTGTAGGGCTTGCATACCCACAGCAACCACACAGGGAACATACTCAGGAGGACGCATGGTGATGTTCTCTGGGTGATCCCGCCCTTTTACAAAAGGTTGGGATCAAAGGTTGGGTTGAAAGGTTTTATTAATGTGCTACTTAAATCACCGATATTAAAATATATACAGCACATCAAATCTATCTTAAAATGACATCATTGCTCCAACTAGTCAGCAGCACATTCCTCCACACAGTGCTTTACAGATACATTAATAATTAACACTCTAGAAGTTCCAGACACCTTTGAGAGACAGAATACAATACCTGTATTTCAATACCCAGTTGGTATATTACCATACAAGCCACTGTGACAGAGATCTGAAGACTCAGACCTAGTCACGCATTGTTGTTAAAAAACCTGGTCCATTGAGAAATTAACACATGCACAAATTCTACCTCTGCCAGTGTTTACAGAACAACACATGCTATTGTTTTTGCTGTCTCTACCATGTCTGTTCTATTGTCTCCACTACTTCACATGGGCACACCGGTTTAACCTGGTTCTTTCCCCTACATCAGGGTGTATATAAGACTAACCTGTAAATAAAGATTTCAGATGCATTTTCACCAACTTAAGTGTCGTGATCATTGCATCTCCCAGCTGGAGAGAGGCTACTCACTAAAACCAGGGAGTTGAATCCATAGGTCTGACTGCTGCTAAAGTGATCGTGCAGCCACCTCGGAAGGAATCAAGCTAACAGAACCCCAGTCACCAAATGACCAACTGTACCAGGTTTTAAGCTTGTGTCCTTAACAGTGCAAGAATGGCAGCAATTGAATATTCCCCTTGAAAAGCAATAAATGAATTTGGATTGGCTTTTGTAGGCTCCACCCTCTTTTATGAATATTAATCCCAGTAACCCAGTGACCAACTGTGCAAAGTTTGAGAACTCTACCGTTAACAGTGTAAGAATGGCTGTAGTTTACATTTTCCCGGTGACATTTCTATTTGTCTCCGCCCACTGATGACCCAGCATTGCCTGGGTATGTATTAGGCTGGTGATGGCTATGCCCACTTTTTTAATAGTAACAGACAATTACTTAATTACTCAGTGACCAAATTTGTGAGCTTTGCAGTCTTGGGCTGTTTGTGTCTCCACCCCTTTTCTGCATTTGAACCCCAGTCACCCAATAAATAACTGTACCCAGTTTGGGGCTTGTGCCATCAACAGTGCAAGAATGGCAGTAATGAAATACTTCCCTTGAAAATCAATAGATTAATTTTGATTGGCTTTTGTAGGCTCCATCCACTTTTATGAATAATAGCTGATGAATCGGCGTTGCCCGGGTATGTATTTGGCTGGTGTTAGCTCCGGCCACTTTTTCTAACCCTAACACACAAATACTCAATGACCAAGTTTGTGAGCTTTGGAGTCTTTGTCATCAAAAATTTGTATATTCCCGGGGGCGTGGCCGGCTATGCAGGAGTGAAGACGCGATCTCCCGCGGCTCCTCCACCTCACCTCTAATCCTGCGGTATCCTGATTCTCCCAGCAGCCCAACTGCCACGCAACCTTGCCCCAGTGACGGCGGATCACCTCAGCTCCCAATTGAGCCCCGACATGCCGAAATCCGCGCAAGCCAGAGCCGAGGAGGCGGCAGAGAAGCTGGCTAAATATGCGCACAGGGCCAGCCAAGATGGCGCCGCTCCGTTCCCAGCCAACCCGCCCGTCATACAAGCTGACACTCTCTCGAGCGACGACACAGACATGGAACAGGAGGGGGAGACAGAACACACAACCTCTCAAACTGTGAGTAGATGCCCCAGCCCCAAGATTCATGAAGGGGAATCCAGCAGGAAAAAAAAGCGGGCACAAACATCTAGTGATGGGGAATCAGACAAGGGGGAGAGGGAGCCATCCAGAGCCGAGCTTCTAGAAGCAATAAGAGCATTACAAGTTAATGTGACAGCCAAACTCGATACAGTACAATCTGACTTATCTCTGGTAAAAGATGATTTGAGAAAACTAAGGGAAAGGCTGCAGCATCAGATAGAAGAATCAGTGACATTGAAGATGCTATAAAACCCATGCAAGCAGCACAGTATACCATGATAAAAACTTCAGCCTCACACGCTCTGAAATTAGATGACCTAGAGAATAGATCAAGGAGATCCAATTTACGGTTTGTGGGATTCCCTGAAAAGTCAGAGGGAACCGCCCCAGAGAACTTTCTAGAACAATGGCTGAAGTCCACCATTCCAAACGTCATACCTCCCAACATTTTAAGTGTCGAAAGTGGGACACTTAGACCACGCCCCCAACCCCCTAGTCACGCCCACTATTTTATGTTATTTTTTTTAATTTATTTTTTATTAAAAAAATGTAATTAATTACTCCCGAAAGGGAGGGTGCCAGTGGGAGGGGGAGGAGGGTGGTGAGGGTGGCCGAGGGGGGGAAAAGAAAACCCGATCGAGGCACCAGCCCGGGGATGCGTATGCGGCATGGATGCCGCATGGACGCTATTAAGCTTCTCCCTCCCTCCCTCCTAATGTGCCCCCAGTGTCCCATTATGTGATTAATTAGGGGGGTTGTCAGTGGAGGGGGGGAGAATGCCCGTCACCGTGGGTGGGGAGGAGGGTGCCACTTTTAGGTGGGGGGGGCGCCTGGGCAGAGAATGGAGGCGGAAAAACTGATCGAGGCTCCAGCCGCGGTACTGAGGGATGCGGGAGCCCGGCTTCAATACTTCCTCCCTCCCTCCCTCTGTGAATGCCCCCTAATGTATGTCCGTGTGCCCCCCTCTCCTCCCCTCCCTATAGGCAGAGTGAGCGCAGCGGAGCGGGCAGTCGGGTCCTCTTACCGCTGGCTGATGCACGCGTACTGTCTCTGGCATCCGACCTCCATGTGCTTCCTGTGACGTCATAGTAAACAGGAAGCACATGGAAGTCCGATGCCAGAGACAGTACGCGTGCATCAGCCAGCGGTAAGAGGACCCGACTGCCCGCTCCGCTGCGCTCACTCTGCCTATAGGGAGGGGAGGAGAGGGGGGCACACGGACATACATTAGGGGGCATTCACAGAGGGAGGGAGGGAGGAAGTATTGAAGCCGGGCTCCCGCATCCCTCAGTACCGCGGCTGGAGCCTCGATCAGTTTTTCCGCCTCTATTCTCTGCCAGCCGTCGGGATTCGAGAGGGGGGGCCCGGGATAGCGGGAGGGCCCCCCCAAATCGGGAGAATCCCGACGAAAACGGGACGGTTGGGGGGTATGCAAACTTAGTTCTCACACACTCCTTTTCAATAGAAAGGGCGCACAGAATCCCAGGTGGGAACCCAACACCAGGCAAACCCCTGAGACCTATGATTGCTAAATTGCTAAATTACAGAGACAAAACCGAGATTCTGCAGAAAGCCAGGCTGGCTCCTCAAATGGAATATAACGGCAAAAAAATCTCCATCTATCAAGATTTCTCTGCTGAAATACAAAAACTCAGGGCCACATTCCAAGCTGTTAAAGCAGGCCTCAGGGACAAACAGATTAATTACAGTATGCTTTTTCCAGCCAAGCTGAAGATCCTGTTTAAAGGCAAAGCACTCTTCTTTACAACTTCTGCTGAAGCAGCTGCTTGGATGGAGGAACAGGATATTCCAATTCCAATCATCTCCAACAAGCCAAAACGCTGAACAGTAATGCAGCAACCTATCTACTTATATACACTGATTTACAGGTCTGGAATTTAGGTCCTTGGAAAATTTGACACTGGATCAATACACCAGCCCACTAGATCCTTTTTTTTTTCTCATGCTCCAATGTTCATAGCATAGATGTGTGCTGGTTTTCCTTAAATTACAAACTAACTGTGTAATAATTCAAATCAGTTTACTGACTCTCTTCCCCAACCAATAACAGCATACCAAGATAACTTTCCTCCTGGGATGACTTCCCTATTTTGTTTTTTTTCCACAGGTTCCCACTTTCAACTTTCAATTGAATATAAGTTTATCAGCACCATATAACCATTTGTAATACAACAGCGACACCTACTGGCATGCTTTTGAATTAATGGTTTAAATGTTTTTCTCAGCTGCTTTCTCATACTCCAAATGGTTCTCTGATTTCAAATATCCAACCGCATACTACCTCTTGCTGTATTGGACACCGGATAACATAATAATCTTTAACTATCTACACAGAATAATCTCTTTTAGTTAACTATTATGGTAGCAGGCTGAAATGTTACATTGACACTTATATGTTTTTATCCATGTATGTTGTTATTCTAGCAATATATGCTCCCCTCCCCCCTGTACCCTCCTCCCCTCAACCTCCCCCCCCCCCTTAACCTGAGACTGCTAAGACACTAATGTCATTGAGTTTGTTTTCTCTAAACATGAAGGTACTATTCTATCTCAAATAATGGGAGAAAAACATTTTTTCTGATGGTGAGTTGGACATAGTCGACCCTTTGTTGCTTACTCCTTTCGTTAGTTTAGGGCACAAGACTCTCTGTAGTTGCAACAGGGAGTAGGGTGTTTGAGTTTGTTTTAGGTAGGTAATCTCGTAATGACGAGACGTCCTCCTAGGGATTTTTGGTTATTTTTCTCTTCCCTTTTCTTTTTCCCTTTTCTTCTTTTACTCCATTCCAGCAAAATGTGATAGACAACTTTTGTCTCACAGTGTCATTAGAGAAGGAATAATAGTGAATAACCCATTCTTTAAGACATATGAAACAATATATCTATGGCTCTGATTCCAATACTGTCGTGGAACGTCAGGGGAATGAATAATCCTATTAAACGTAAACTAGTGTTCAACCATATCCGTAAATTAGCCCCACAAATAATCTGCCTGCAAGAAACCCACCTATTAGGAGCCAGAGCATTTCTCCTTAAAAAACCCTGGGTAGCCAAATATTACTTGGCACACTATTCTTCCTACTCGAGGGGCACGGCCATTTTGGTCACTAGAACATTCCAGGGTAGTGTCTCGGAGGTCAGGGTGGATCCCAAGGGAAATTTCGTAATAATTAAATGCCTAATAGAAGGGCGCTCATTTATATTTGCATCCATATATATAGCCACCTCCTTTTGACATATCTGTATTATCAGCACTGATGTCCAAGACACATTCCCTGCTAGACGGTCCATTAATCATAATCGGAGATTTTAATGCAGTTCTAGACCCAGACATAGATAGACTAAAAACAGGGGGGAGATCCTTTCCAACATTACTAAACTGGCTAGACACATACAATTTACAGGACATATGGAGATGGAAATTCCCTGACTCTAAAGTATTTTCCTGTTTCTCAGACCCATATAAAACTATGTCTAGAATTGATATGTGCCTAGGCTCCTCAGATACCCTACCACTAATAGACTCTATTAACTATTTACCACATGGTATATCAGATCATTTCCCCCTGCTTTGCAAACTACGGCTCCCTACCCTGACCTCCCAAACATTGTGGCGAATGAATCCATGTTGGCTAGAAGACGAGATGGTTCTTCAGGAATGTCAGAGGGGTATGGATGACTTCTGGCGCATTAACACAGGGACAGCTGGGGAGAACATATGCTGGGATGCAGGCAAGGCGGTGCTTAGAGGCCACTTTCGTGCATCTCTCTCACGAATTAGACAAAACGAAACCGCATCGCAGGAATATCATGAAGAAGCCACCAATGACGCCCAAACCGCTTTAATTAATAACCCCTCGGATGACAACTATACCAGATGGCAAATAGCCCGCAGAAAGCTTGAATTAATCAATTTACAAAGAACCAAACGCAAGGACATCATTCAGTCTCAGCGGTATTTTGAATATGGGAATAAGTGTAGCAAATTGCTAACATGTCTATTAAAATCTACGTCAGAGTCTATGGCAATTCCCAACATCAAGTCCCCCGCTGGCACTGTATGTAATAAATCTCCTGACATTGCTCATGCCTTCACTAATTTCTATACAGACCTATACTCCACTAAAGTTGGAAATATAGACACAGAAATCGAGGTGTTTCTTCGAGATCTGGATCTGCCAACTCTATCAGAAGAGGCAATTAAAACCCTTGATGCTCCCATAACACCCCAGGAAATAAGTATAACCATCTCCTCCTTTAAACATAACAAAGCCCCAGGCCCGGATGGTATACCTATCGAATGGTATGCAAAAAATAAGTCCTCTATAATTCCCCACCTAGTATCTTTATTTCAACACATATATGACACTGGCTCTCTCCCTGATACTATGTATGAAGCTTTAATTACGTTAATTCTTAAACCTAACAAAGACCCCACCTCGTGTGATTCATATCGTCCAATATCACTTATTAACACTGATATAAAAATTCTCACTAAAATTCTGGCCTCTAGACTCAATAACTGCATTACCTCCATTATACACCAAGACCAAACGGGCTTTATCCCCAATCGCTCTACCAGGCTTAATATAAGGAGACTTTTTTCAAACTTACAATTTCCACACAAAAATTCTGGTTCAAGAGTAATCTTATCACTCGACGCTAATAAAGCGCTTGACTCAATCGAATGGATATATGTAAGAGCAGTTCTCAAAGCCTTCGGCTTTGGTCCAGTCTTTCAAAATTGGTTCCAGATTTTATATAACAAACCAAAAGCCAAGATAAGAATTAACTCTTTGATTTCCCCTCTTTTTTCTATTTCTAGAGGTACGAGGCAGGGATGCCCACTTTCACCTCTTCTTTTTGCCATTGCTATTGAACCCCTTGCCCAAGCTATCCGTCACAGCCCTTTAATTCAAGGCCTCAAAATACACAATGTTGAAGAACGCATCTCCCTATATGCCGATGACATGCTGGTATATTTGGCAGATCCAGGTCCCTCTTTAGAGGCCACTTTAAATATATATAATGCCTTTTATAAAATATCGGGACTCTCTATCAATTGGTCCAAATCAATCTTATTTCCTCTGGATACCTTTGACCACCAGAGAATTTCCAAACTCTCTCAACTACAGGTAGTGGAGGAATTTAAATACCTAGGAATATGGGTAAGACGCCATCTAAAATCCTTCATAGAGACAAATCTCGACCCTGTTATGACACAGGTTGAATTAAAACTACGAAAGTGGGCCTCTTTGCCCCTAAATCTAGCTGGTAGAATATGTATTATTAAAATGGTAATAGCCCCCAAAATACTATATATTATGCAGATGTCCCCAGTTTGGATCCAACAATCCTTTTTTAAACGTATCAACTCTATGATACTTTCATTCATTTGGTCCGGCTCCCCAACGCGCATATCATTAGCTACACTCCAACTCCCCCCAGCTTTAGAAGGCCTGGCCTTACCTAATTTTATGCTATATCACATGGCGGCACAACTAATTCCCATTCAAAGTTGGCTGAGTGATGACAGATCAAATTCCAGCTTAGCGGTGGAAGCGGACATTGCAGGCTCCTATGAATCATTATGCGGTGCGGTCTATCGATATAAAGTCTCTGGAGGTCTAGAGGGAACATCCCTCATTTGTAACACCATACGAATGTACAAAAAAGCGCGAAAACTACTAGATGAACCCCTGAGATATGTCTCCCTTAGTTCTCCCTTATGGGGCAACCCCAAGCTCCCTGAATTACATACACTGCCTGATATTATCTTCTGGCATACACATAATGTCAAGTATATATCCCAACTGCATGACAGTGGCACTTTTAAAGACTTTAATACTCTACGCTTAGAATTTGGTCTACCCAAACATGCTCTATTTCGGTATTTTCAATTACGACACGCCTTAAAAGCACAAATTGGGCTAACAGGGGTAACCCTTGAACCCTCGGAACTAGAAAAACTTCTCCTCAAAAAAGATCACACAAAACAACTATCCACCTTATCCAATTTTTTAAGCACCCACGGAAATAACAGGAGAATCCTGGTTTCGAGAAACCGATGGTCGGCTATCGATCCAAATTTATCCCAAGAGAAATGGTCAGAACATGCGGAAGGCTTTAATAAGAATATCATTGCCTCATATGACAAAATTACAAATATTAAATGGTTTCACCAAGTTTACTATACACCACTAAGATTAGCTAAAATGAGTTCCTCTTATGATGATTGTTGCTTTAAGTGCAAAGCCCCCCACGCTGACTTCCTCCACTGCGTATGGAGCTGTCCTTTAGTCAATAACTACTGGAAATCTGTCATACATTTTCTACGAGATACTCTACAACTACCGGTGATGCTAGATATACAGCTGTGCTTGTTAGGGATCCTGGGAGACATACCCTGTAGCAAATATCAGTCTATCCTAGTTAAAATTCTTCTATATTATGCCAGAAAAGCTGTAGCCTTAAAATGGAAACTACCTACAATTCCCTCAATAAGAGACTGGAAAAAACTGGTAAATTCAGCGCTCCCACTTTACAAAATCACCTACCAGTCACGAAACCAATTCAAAAAATTCGATAAAATCTGGTATAGATGGGTAGATGCTACGGAAACTACAATCCCTAATCTCGATATAAGCGTAGCTGTTCAAGACCTACAATGGGTTTAAAAAAGATGTTTGCAGACACATTTATGGGCATCAATGCCACCTTCACCACAACGAATGTCAATAATACATGCACCCTGTGAGAAATCAAAGTTTGTCTAAAATATTAATGTTTATGACCAACTGCTGATTATAATCAAATCATTGATCTGTGCCAATATTCGTATGTACGCTGGAATGTTTTTCTTTTTTTCTTTCTCTATTTTATGTTTTTATTGTACTGCTTTAAAAAAAAACAATAAAAATTCTCTGTTAAAAATAAATAAATTGTATATTCCCATAGAAATTGAGCAAATCAGATTGGCTGTTTGTGGCTCTGCATTTGAACCCCAGTCACCCAATGACCAACTGTAGCAGGTTTGAGGCATCTGCTATTAATAGAGCAAAAATGGAAGCAATTTAAATATTCCCCTTGAAAATAAACAGGTGAATTTTGATTGGCTATTATAGGCTCCACCCACTTCCCATAATATTAATCTCAGTCACCCAGTGACCATCTGGGCAAAGTTTGAGAACCCTTGCCATTAACAGTGTAAGAATGGCTGCAGTTTATATTTTCCTATTGAAATTTGTTTTTGGCTCTGCCCAATTTTTGTAACCTTGACACACAGTCACTCAATGACCAAGTTTGTGAGCTCTGGGGTCCTTGGCATCATTAATTTGTAATTTACCAGTGAGATGAAACAAATCTGATTGGCTGTTTGTAGCTCCACCCCTTTTCTGAATTTGAACCCCAGTGACCCAATGACCAACTGTACCAGGTTTGAGGCTTGTGCCATTAGCAGTGCAAGAATGGCAGCAATTTAAATATTCCCCTTGAAAATCAACAGGTGAATTTTGATTTTCTTTTTAGGCTCCACCCACTTTTTTGAATATTAATCCCGGAAAATCCCAGTGACCAAGTTTTAAGCTTTTGGGTTTCTGCCATCAAAATTGTGTGAATGGAAGCAGTTTATCCAGTAAAGTAATCTGATTGGCTGTTTGTGGCTCCACCCCTTTAGTGCATTTGAACCCCAGCCACTTCATTACCGACTGTAGCTGGTTTGAGGCTTCTGCCATTATTAGTGTAAGAGTGGCAGCAGTTTCAATATTTCCCTTAAAAATCAATAGGTGAATTTTGATTGGCTGTTGTAGGTTTCACCCACTTTCCTGAATATTAATCCCATTCATCCATTGACCAACTGTGTCACGTTTGAGAACCCTGCCAATAACAGAATGGCTGAAATCAATCTAACAAATCTGATTAGCTGTTTGTGGCTCCATCCCTTAAGTGAATTTGGACCCCAGTCACCTATCAGCTAAGAGGCCTCTGCCATTAACAGTGTAAGAATGGTAGCAATGTAAATATTCCCCTTGAAAATCAATAGGTGAAATTTGATTGGCTGTTGGCTCCACCCACATTTCTGAATATTAATCCCAGTGGCCCACTGTGTCAAGTTTGGGAACCCCGCCATTAACAGTGTAAAAATGGCTGCAGTTTATATTTTCCCCTGGAATAAAATATAGTTGTTGGCTCTGCCCACTTTTTCTAACCTTAACATACAGTCACTCAATGATCAAGTTTATGAGCTTTGGGCTTTTGGTATCAATTATTTGTGTATTCCCATTGAAATTAAATAAATCTGATTGGCTGTTTGTGGCTCCGCCCCCTTTCTGAATTTGAACCCCAGTCACCCAGTGACTAACAGTACCAGGTTTGAAGCATCTGCCATTAACAGTGTAAGAATGGCAGCAATGTAAATATTCCCTTTGAAAATCAACAGGTGAATTTTAATTGGCTGTTGTAGGCTCCACCCACTCTCTTGAATATTCATCCTATTCACCCATTGACCAACTGTGCAAAGTTTGAGACCCCTGCCAGAAACAGTGTAAGAATGGCTGCAGTTTATATTTTCCTAGTGAACTTTATTTTTGGCTCCGCCCACTTTTTGTAACCTTGACACACAGTCACTCAATGACCAAGTTTGTGAGCTTTCAGGTTCCTGGCATCAAAAATGTGTGAATGGAAGCAGTTTATCCAGCAAGGAAATCTGATTGGCTGTTTGTGGCCCCGCCCCTTTAGTGAATTTGGACCCCAGTCACCCAATGACCAACTGTACCAGGTTTGAAGCCTCTGCCGCTAACAGTGTAAGCATGGCAGCAGTTTTAATATTCCCCTTGAAAATCAATAGGTGAATTTTGATTGGCTGTTGTAGGCTCCACCCACTTTCTTGAATCTTAATCACATTCACCCAGTGACGAACTGTGGCAAGTATGAGAACCCAGTCTAAGAATGGCATTTACATGTTTCCATTTAAAATGAATGGCTGAAATTTGATTGGCTGTGTTATGCTCCTCCCACTTTTCCTGGATTTGTAACCTCAGTCACCAAGTGACCAACTGTGCCAAGTGTGGGGACTCTGGCTTGATTACTGTGAGAATGGCAGCCTGTAACGATCGGTGTCAGCTCGCAGAGAGAATCTGATTATTGGTGATCTGCAGTATCACCAAGAATACAGATCTATACCTGGTTATGGATGATCTGCAGAATCACCAACAATACAGATATAGTGCTAACCTCTGGACACCTCTTAAAGTATATAGTGAGTGTTTGGTGTAACAGTATAACTTTGAGTAACCCACCTGAAGAGCAGGTGGCCCTAGGCAGTACAGGAAGTACTGCTATAGAGAGTACAGAAACCTTCCAGCAGCTTGAGACTCTCCAAGGGGTGGAATCAGGCTGAAGGTAGGAAGGACCAGAGAGTGAGTGACACCTGGAGGTGGATGTCACTGACAGATCTGGAGACTATCTCTTAAGTGGAGAGAGATAGCTCTCGAGGTCGGACAAGCCAGGTCGGCAACACACGGACAGACAAAGTACAAAAGACAGAAGGCTGATTCGGTATCCAGGGCAGGCAGGGTTTGGCAACGGTATATCAGATATGGGTGGTACCGATTCAGAGAGCAGAGGGATAGTCAGGAAAGTAACAGGTCATAACAAATATCAAACAATGCCTAGTCTTGGGTGTGAGATCCGTGGTCTCTACACCCTGGAACTAGTCTGATGTATAACAGAATGATAACACAAGTTCCCTAGTCTTGGGTGTGAGGTCTGTGGTCTCTACACCCTGAAACTAGTCTGAAGTATAACAGAATAAACACAAGTAATCTGGCTCAGTGTGAATTCCCAGGTCCTCCTGGTTCAAACACACTGTAGGATCTGACTAAGGTCTGAGTGCTTCCACGTAGTGATCGCAATGGCAGACAATTTGAGAGTGGCCAGCAGTAACCATATATAGAGCAGTGCTCACTGGCGCCGCCCTAAAATGATCAACCAATGGTTACCAGCTCTGAGGTCAGCTGACCAGCCTGGTCAGCTGATCCCCCCTTGGCCATCATAAAAGTTCTGCTTTTCAGCGCGCGCGCGTGTATTCCTAAACCTATGTGAACTAACAGGCTCAGCCACCCCGGCTGCACGCTGCTGCGTGCAAACCGCCACGCTGGACGCGGAACCAGCCGCCTCGCTATCAATACATGCGACAGCTTTTCCGCGTTCTGCCATGTCACTAGATGCACGCTTCCGCGTGCAGACCGCCGCATTGGACGCGGAATCAGCCACCTTGCTGCTAGTACACGCGGCGGCTTTTCCGCGTTTTCTCACACAGCCTTTTACATTTTTTCCATTGACTTGAATGGGTGAAATCTGATTGGCTGTTTGTAGCTCCGCCCAGGTGTGCAGGGGTGCCGCGAGACCCCCAGAACATATCATCCCAGGTAGTAAGGGATCTGTGGTCTCTACACCCTGAAACTAGTCTGAAGTATAACAGAATAAACACAAGTAATCTGGCTCAGTGTGAATTCCCAGGTCCTCCTGGTTCAAGTTTAGTTCAAATCGGTCGAGCTGTTTTCGCGTGATCGCGGCACACACACATACATACACACATACATACATGCACACACATATACATACATACATACGATTTTATATATATAGATAACCAACTTTTGTTTAAATATCTGTAAAAAACTATTATTTTCATTAAACATCAAATGACAAAAATAATAAAAATTAACATATGTCAAGTTTTGATTGCTTAAAACATGTTCAAAGATTATGATGCCAAAAGGTGTTTCCATTATTTTGTCCAGCCCCTGTATTGGTGTGCAAGATCTGTCCCCTGGAGTTTAAAGGGAATTGCGTTGAATCTCTTCACATAAGGATCCGCACCATTCAGTTAAAGCCACTTTATTTAATCTTCTTAAAATCACATTAAAGCATCAAATGTACCAGATCTACCATGACAACTCCTTTCAAATCTGGTGATGCTTCTTCAAGTCATTAGACACAAAAGCACAACTGCTTGCAGTTTTTGAAAGGGACAGTTGAAGCTATGTAATCAGTTCCTACCCGTTTTGATTAACTCAGTTTCTAGCTGCATACAATGTGCACGTAAACTGGAATTATAGACATCTTATTGCCTATCTCTGTACTTCACACATCACACCAAAGCTGTATCATTCACAAGGCCACCCAAGGCAGGTGCCTAGAGCCTAATCCGTGTTCAGGGGCCTGGCTGGCAACCAGAGCCGGGACAAGGTCCTCCAGCACCCAAGACTGAGACACCAAAGGGTGCCCTCCATCACCCCTACCACAGTCTTTACACTCTGGTTGCTATTTGATTACTAGAAAACCCAACCCCCCCCCCCCCCCCTGCCCCACCACCACCTTAATCTCTAGTAATCTGGCTTGCAGTCACTGCCATGTATCCCCTTTTCTTATTTCTCTCTGCTTCAGACACAATAGGGTATTGATAGCTGAATGAGTTGTGCGCCGCCTCCTACACTGCGCCCTGAGGATGGAGCCTCTCTCGCCTCTGCCTCGGCCCTGGCAACTTTTATGAACCCTATTCCCCTTCTTACCTAATCAAAGAAAGGTAAATCCACAATATCCAGGCAAGTCTCTCGCTTTTGACAACTACAATCACGTTAGTAAAATATTGAGTTTAGAGCGCAGCTTGGTGGACAGCCAGGCTATGTTTGTTATTGCCAAGTGCTCTGTATAGGACAAGCCATGCCAACTACACTACTGCAGTAAATCACTAAGACTGTTTATTTGTTGTTTGGGTGCTGTCCTAACGCTGATAGGTGTTGCTCTTTGCTCTTGTTCAGTATGATGTTATTGCGTTTCTTTTATGCTGACGTTATTGTCTGTGTTTTTCAAACAAACAAAAATTATATTGTACTGCATTATAGCTATGAAGTGATAACAACAATACCAATAACATTTCTTTAGCACTTTTCTCCCATAGGACTCATGATGTAAAATGAAATCCATATTACCTAATATTTCTTACATCTGTCATGTATGAACTGTTTATCTACTCTAGGTGATGCTTTTATACCTGTGCTTCAGCTGTGTGTGTTATGGTTACAGGAAAATCAATAAAATATATTTGACCACCAATTATTGTCATCTGCAGAGTCGAGCTTCTGTTTCAGCAAAAACTGGGACCTCGAGTTGCACAAAGAAGCCATTCAGGATGATAGAATGTATCTGTGACCTAAGAGTAAGGGCTGGGATCCCGGCACTTTGCGATCAGCTGCGGTCAGAAAAGCGCTGCAGCAGTAGAACCCTGGGAAGGTGATTCCACAGCTGCTGCCTGCACCATTTTTGCCGCAATCCCAGAGCAATTGTATTCAAGGAAATTTGGGGAAAATTTGCCATCCGATTTGGAGATATTATAGCAATTACTTAAAGGACCTCTGTTGCGAAAATCTTAAAATTTTAAATCGATGTAAACATATACAGATAAGAAGTACAGTACTTTTCTTCCAGAGTAAAATGAACTATAAATTACTTTTCTCTTATGTTGCTGTCACTTACAGTAAGTAGTAGAAAACTGACAGAACCGACACGTTTTGGACTAGCTCATCTCCTCATGGGTTTTCTTTATTTTGAAAAGCACTTAGTTAATGGCAGTTGCTCCGCCCAACTGCCAAGAAAGTGTGCAGCGAGCAGGCAGGCTGGCCAGCATCTTTTTATAAATCTTTTCCAAGGAGTGTTTTTATAAAGAATAAAGGCCATGCTGAAAATCCCCTATGGAGAGATGGACTAGCCCAAAACCTGTCAGTAATGTCAGATTTCCACTACTTACTGTAAGTGACAGCAACACAGGAGAAAAGTAATGTATGGCTCGTCTTACTCTGGAAGAAACTTCTTATCTGCTTCTTATCTGTATGTGTTTACATGTATTTTAAAGTAAAGATTTTCACAGCAGTGGTCCTTTAAATATTTCCATATTTGTTTTTTCTCCCAAGGTTAGAGTGGGATGGAGGGGTGAAGCAGGCAATTTGGGTTCCCCGCTAATGCTGAAAGCTTGGGCGCCGCCGTAGGCACCTATAGGAATATTGGCATTGAGCTGTGATTTGATTGCCCAATAAATAGCCGATGCAGTGCCCGTTATTAATTGGGCACTGGGAGCACCCAAATTACAGCTCAATGATGATATTTCTATTCCATTGATATTGGATGATATTTCTAATACCATAGCTGTGCATGGCACAGCTTCTGGGATTCATCTGTGTCCTCGCAGAACAGGAAGTGCTGCCACGCGCGGCAGATAGTGATAACAAACCTGTAATCAATTAGTCTCAGATCCTTCCTTTGGCTAGAAAGTGTAATGGTCAAGGACTTTACCTCTGACACGAGACCTGGGTTCAAATCTCTACTCTTCCTGTTCAGTAAGTTGCACCTATTCAGTAAGGAGACCTTGGGTGAGACACCCTAACACTACACCGTTCTAATGAGTGCGCTCCAGTGGCTGCCTCGCAAGGCGCTTTGAGTCCGACAGGAGAAAAGCACTATACAAATACTGGAATTTATTTTATTTATTCCTTTCTTTCAAATACTGTCAGTTGGCAAACATCTGCTGTCTGTAAGTAACTTGTACCCTGTGACTGAGTCACTGACATCGGAAATAAATATTCACATCTGCATTAGAGAGCTTGGAGAATAGGTGCGGAAGAGGCAGTCTCTTGTATTGACTATAAGTTTTGTCTATGTGTAGCACTAATAGCTTCTGACCCACTTCAGCTGTTTACCTGCAAGTGAGCAGTGCGGTAATCAGAAATGATGTTATTCAACAAACACAAGCTGATACGACGCGAGGGCATCTTCATGCTTAACGTGCAGCGCTGTATTGATTCTATCGGTGATTACCGGTGTGAAATGAAAACATGGCAAGACCTAAGGCAAAGCTCATTTATTTGCTTTCACTTCCAAGCGACCTATAGATGGCAGGTGATCGCCATTTGATAGCAAACAATACAGTGTTTTAAAGATTCCAGTAAGGTATGTGCTGGGTGGCCATAAGTAGCCAAAGCCGGCACTATCAGCAATGATCAGGTGATGATCATGTTAATAAACCAATAATTATGACGTCATGTATCTACACAGCTATAGCGGCGTTCGAATGCCCGACGACCGACGCTAGCTGCAATACATTACCTGTTCCGGCCGGGGCATGTCCCCTGGTCTCCGCTGTCACTTCTCTGTGCTCTGCTCCTCCACCTTCAATGAACTTAGTGTCCCGGCAGGAACTTTAAACAGTAGAGCGCCCTCTACTGTTTAAACTTCCCCGGCAGGAAGTTCAGTGAAGCTGGAGGAGCCGAGCACAGAGAAGGGACAACGGAGACCAGGGGACATGCGCCGGCCAGAGCAGGTAATGTATGCAAGGGGAGGGGGCCGCGGCAGCACCACCACCACAGATTGTGATCGGTTTCATGCTGAAATCGATTCACAATCTGTTTGCAGTAAAGCCAGCCATACGATCCCTCTCTGATCAGATTCGATCAGAGAGGGATCTATCTGTTGGTCGGATCTGATGGCAAATCAACCAGTGTATGGCTACCTGTAGAGGGGAGAGAGATTGTAGAGAGCTTTGTAGGTTAGGGTTAAGGGCTTGTTCACTCCTAGGGCGTTTTGCGTTTTTTTTCAAGCACCGGCGATTTTGAAAATCCCCTTCAAAGTGCTTGTGCAATGATTCCCTATGAGAGTGTTCACATTTGAGCTTCTCATTTCCGATCCGCTCAATGGAAAAGTATAGTATGCCTCAATGGAAAGTATAGGGGAATCACACAACCCTTGAAAAAGCGCTTTGCTTAGCGATTTCCCAGGCGCTTTTAAGAATAAATACAATGGGCTTGATTCACAAAAGGGTGATAACTGAGTTATCACGCCTAAAAGCTTTGCACTTGCAAACTAGGGTGCAAACTACTCAGCACCCTAGTTTGCACGTGCAAAGCTTTTAGGCGTGATAACTAAGTTTTTAGGCGTGATAACTGAGTTATCACGCTTTTATGAATCAAGCCCATTGTATTAATTATTTTCCGGTTCAAAGAGTTCACTTCCTGACTGACGTCAGGTAGTGAAAAAACAAATCGCTCTGCAAAAGCGGATAAAAAACGCAGCTCCCCCCCCCCCCCCAAGCGCTGGCAGAGGAAAAACATTTGCCCACAAAATTGAAAATCGCTGACGTTTTCAATTTCAGCCATGTTCAGTGCAGATTAAAGGGGAGCCTGTCTGGTAGTTGGTGGTCCAAAAAGTAGTATATTACAATAGCCCAATAGGTGTTTTGTACTAACAGTGGCGTAGCAATAGGGGGTGCAGAGATTGCAACCGCATCAGTGCCCTTGGGCCAGAGGGGCCCTACCTCAACCACAGTATTAGCTCTCTATTGGTCCTGTGCTTGTAATAATCACTTCTATAGATGCCTTGAATAGTAATAGTAATTATTAGCACACTGTCCCCATCTCCTTCTTGCACCTCTGACACTGTGGTTCTCCTTGGCAGGATTTGGTGCGCCCTATCAATTGTTGTGTATAGAGTGCTTGGGGAGCCCCAATGTAAAACTTGCACCAGGGCCCATTGCTCCTTAGCCACGCCACTACCGATAGCCTGGCTGCGTTGTGCTTTGTCGCGCGTTTACGGCCCGGCTGCACACTTGCCCCAGTCATGCTCCAGCAGGCTCAGGACGCTCCCAGCGACGGGGGCATGCTTGCAGCCAGCCCACACATACTTGACAAAACGTGACTTGGCCAGGCTATCGCCCCGTGCAGCAGGAGCCACCAGGGGAGTTGTAGAGGGGCCGAGTGGCCACAAGGGGCTTAAGGAAGCCCCGGGTAAGGGTCCATCTGAAAATGGCACCTGCGAATAATGGCGCACGGTGTTGTTGCTAATCCGTTTGACGCTTATCGCTATTTAACGTTAAAGCCTTATCGCTATTTAACGTTAAAGCCTTATTGTTATTTAGCGTTAACACACAGAACCCTCTCTGTACCTATCCCTAACCCCCCCCTGGTGGTGCCTAACCCTAACCACCCCCCTGGTGGTGCCTAACCCTAACCACCCCCATGGTGGTGCATAACCCTAACCACCCCCCTGATGGTGCCTAACCCTAACCACCCCCTTGGTGGTGCCTAACCCTAACCACTCCCCTGGTGGTGCCTAACCCTAAGCACCTCCATGGTGGTGCCTAAGCCTAAGACCTCCCAGTGGTGCCTAACCCTAACCACCCCCCTGGCGGTGCCTAATCCTAACCACTCCCTTGGTGGTGCCTAACCCTAACCACCCTCCTGGTGATGCCTAACCCTAACCACCCCCTTGGTAGTGCCAAACCCTAACCACTCCCCTGGTGGTGCCTAACCCTAAGACCTCCATGGTGATGCCTAACCCTAAATCTCCCCTGATGGTGCCTAACCTTGACAGTGTTACATTAAATCCATTCACTGTTTTGCAGTTAAATAACTTCTGCAGTTTGGCTTATGTAGGGCGCTATTGATAAATAATGTTACTGTGCACAATAACGTCTGCTGTTTGGCATATGAACAGCACTATTGATAAATAACGTTACTGTGTGCCGTTTTTCTTCTTTTTTCCCTGTGCGCCATTATTATGCAGTACTAACGATAAATAGTGATAAGCGTATCTTTTTAATGCGGCGCCAATTTTATGCATAGGCGCTGTGCGCAATTATTCGCTGATACCAAGTCAGGAATAGGTACCTCAGCATACATAGCCAGGATTAGATGCCTCTGTATAGTCAGGAATAGCTACCACAGTATACATAGCCAGGAGGATTAGATGCCTCTGTATAGATAGTCAGGAATAGGTACCTCAGTATACATAGCCAGGAGGATTAGATGCCTCTGTATAGATAGTCAGGAATAGGTACCTCAGTATAGGTAGTCAGGATTAGATGCCTCTGTATAGATAGTCAGGAATAGGTACCTCAGTATACATTGCCAGAATTAGATGCCTCTGTATAGATAGTCAGGAATAGGTACCTCAGTATAGGTAGTCAGGATTAGATGCCTCTGTATAGATAGTCAGGAATAGGTACCTCAGTATACATTGCCAGAATTAGATGCCTCTGTATAGATAGTCAGGAATAGGTACCTCAGTATACATAGCCAGGATTAGATGCCTCTGTATAGATAGTCAGGAATAGGTACCACAGTATAGGTAGCCAGAATTAGATGCCTCTGTATAGTCAGGAATAAGTACCTCAGTATAAATAGCCAGGATTAGATGCCTCTGTATAGATAGACAGGAATAGGTACCTCAGTATACATAGCCAGGATTAGATGCCTCTGTATAGATAGTCAGGAATAGGTACCACAGTATACATAGCCAGGTTTAGATGCCTCTGTATAGATAGACAGGAATAGGTACCTCAGTATACATAGCCAGGATTAAATGCCTCTGTATAGATAGTCAGGAATAGGTACCACAGTATAGGTAGCCAGTATTAGATGCCTCTGTATAGATAGTCAGGATTAGATGCCTCTGTATAGGTAATTCAAAAAGGTAAGGGGAAAAAATAACAATCTAATGAGCGTGTATGTCCAACAAACCCACTGTGTGGTCACTTTATTAGTGCATTAGAAAAAGTTAAAGTGCATACTCAGACAAACATCTTGTAAAATATCTGACAGATCTGTCAAAATATAAAAAAACAATATGGCCGGCCCATGCTGTAATGCAATTCACACACCACCTACAACTACCTGCCAGGAATGGTCCGCTGGACTACACCTACTAGCTATGAGCAACAGTTCAGAGAGCAGGTATCTCTGGTCGCAATCCCCAGATATTCATTTATTAATAGCATCAAGCACAATTCATGATGAAAAAGCAATGATGCTTGGCGCCTTAAGCTGATGCTGTCATTCCTCAAACAATTGCCAATTAGAAATGGCCCGAATGGTTCGAGGCGAACTTTGGGTGGTTCGCCTTCGCCGGCGAACTTTCCTGGAAGTTCGATTCACCCCATAATGCTCCATTAGTGTCAACTTTGACCCTCTACATCACAGTCAGCAGGCACATTGTAGCCAATCAGGCTACACTCAGTCCTGGAGCCACTCCCCCCTTATATAAGGCAGGCTCCGCTGGCCATTACACTCACTCGTGTGCCTGCAATAGTGAGAGTAGGGTGAGCTGCTTCAGACTGTTTCTCCTAGGGAAAGATTAGTTAGGCTCTTGGCTTGTTAGCTTGCTCCTGGCTGATTGTTATTGCTAAAATAGTACCAACCAACAGCTCTTTTGAGAGCTAATATTCTCCTGATGTGTTTTTTTTTTTGTGTTGCTCACTGACACTGACATTATACAGCCCTATCTGTTGCAGCTGGACCTTGGTAATTGTTATTACTGTGCCAGCCAGGCCCTGCCTAACTATCTATACTGGGACACCTACCTATGCCTTCTTAACTACTGGGGCACCTACTTACCTTTACGGGGACACCTACCTATGCCTACCTACCTACATTAGGGGACCTACCTATGCCTACTTACCTATACTGTGACTCCTACCTATGCCTACCTACCTATACTGTGACTCCTACCTATGCCTACCTACCTATACTGGGACACCTACCTATGCCTACCTACCTATACTGGGTCTCCTACCTATGCCTAGCTAACTACTGAGGCACCTACCTATGCCTATCTACCTATACTGGGACACCTACCCATGCCTACCTACCTATACGGGGACACCTACCTATGCCTAGCTAACTACTGGGGCACCTACCTATGCCTACCTACCTATACTGGGTCTCCTACTTATGCCTAGCTAACTACTGAGGCACCTACCTATGGCTATCTACCTATACTGGGACACCTACCTATGCCTACCTACCTATACTGGGACTCCTACCTATGCCTAGCTAACTACTGGGGCACCTACCTATGCCTACCTACCTATACTGGGTCTCCTACCTATGCCTAGCTAACTACTGAGGCACCTACCTATGCCTATCTACCTATACTGGGACACCTACCTATGCCTACCTACCTATACTGGGATTCCTACCTATGCCTAGCTAACTACTGGGACACCTACCTATGCCTACCTACCTATACTGGGATTCCTACCTATGCCTACCTACATACAAGAAGATAATAAGGTAGTTGCTTCATTGTTATCTCTGTTTAGATAGTTAGGAATAGGTACCTCAGTATACATAGCCAAGATTAGATGCCTCTGTATAGTCAGGAATAGGTACCTCAGTATAGGTACCATAGGTGCCTCTGTATAGATAGACAGGAATAGGTACCTCAGTATAGATAGCCAGGAATAGATGCCTCTGTATAGATAGTCAGGAATAGGTACCTCATTATACATACAGTAGACAGGATTAGATGCCTCTGTATAGATAGTCAGGAATAGGTACCTCAGTATAGATAGGCAGGATTAGATACCTCTGTATAGATAGCCAGGAATAGGTACCTCAGTATAGATAGGCAGGATTAGATACCTCTGTATAGATAGCCAGGAATAGGTACCTCAGTATAGATAGGCAGGATTAGATACCTCTGTATAGATAGCCAGGAATATGTACCTCAGTATAGATAGTCAGGATTAGATGCCTCTGTATAGATAGCCAGGAATAGGTACCTCAGTATAGATAGTCAGGATTAGATACCTCTGTATAGATAGTCAGGAATAGGTACCTCAGTATAGATAGGCAGGATTAGATACCTCTGTATAGATAGCCAGGAATAGGTACCACAGTATAGATAGTCAGGATTAGATGCCTCTGTCTAGATAGTCAGGAATAGGTACCTCAGTATAGATAGTCAGGATTAGATGCCTCTTTATAGGTAGCCAGGAATAGGTACCTCAGTCAGGATTATGCCACCATGAAGCGTGTACAAAAGCAAGCAATGCAGCATGTGTAAAAACACAAGGCATTGCGGCTCAGAGACAAACGAAGCTACCGTTGTAAAGCAGAAGTCTCTCACCCATGCGCTGGACAACCACTTTCTATCTGGTCTCAAGATGCTGCTAAGTCCATAACACAGGGCTTCAGCTCAGAGCCGCGCTGCACAGAGCGCTGGGTGGATGACACACGGCGGACCTCCGTATGCAGCTACACACTGATGGCACGCTGATGCAGGTGGCATGGACGGTGTTGCAACGTGGTACCCGGTAGGAAACGCCTCTGTATAGGTAGCCAGGATTAGATGCCTCTGTATAGTCAGGAAATCGGTACCTCAGTATAGATATCCAGGATTAGATGCCTGTCTAGATAGTCAGGAATAGGTACCTCAGTATAGTCAGGATTAGATTCCTCTTTATAGGTAGCCAGGATTAGATGCCTCAGTATAGATAGACAGGATTAGATGCCTCAGTATAGTCAGGATTAGATGACTCTGTATAGATAGTCAGGAATAGGTACCTCAGTATAGATAGCCAGGATTAGATGTCTACCTACCTACCTATACTGGGACTCCTACCTATGCCTAGCTGACTACTGGGGCACCTACCTATGCCTACATGCCTATACTGGGACTCCTACCTATGCCTAGCTAACTACTGGGACTACCTACCTATACTGGGACTCCTACCTATGCCTACCTACATACAAGAAGATAATAAGGTCGTTGCTTCATTGTTATCTCTGTCTAGATAGTCAGGAATAGGTACTTCAGTATACATAGCCAGGATTAGATGCCTCTGTATAGATAGTCAGGAATAGGTACCTCAGTATACATAGCCAGGATTAGATTCCTCTGTATAGATAGTCAGGAAATAGGTACCTCAGTATAGATAGCCAGGATTAGATGCCTCTGTCTAGATCAAAGGTCCCCAAATGTTTTGGGTCGAGGGCCGGGTCAACATACTTCAGACAGCTGGGGGCCCGGAGTATATATAAAATGATGTAGAAGTCTGCGGGCCAGACAGTAAAGCATACCCAGGTAACAACCTGCAGTCCAATTGGACAGCAGTGTCATCTGATGTGGAATTTGAATGGAAAGCAGCAAAAAAGTTGGAAATATACATCTGGAAATATGCCTGAAGAAGGGGACTAGATCCCAGAAAGCTTGCATCATTTAACTCTATTAGTTAGCCATTAAAAGGTATTATTTTTTACAAAACGTTGTTTTTTTCTACCTATATAATTGGAATGCAGCGAATTACTGCTTTCTGGCTTCCATGTGGATGGGTGGTGCCAGCACTGCTATTTTATATGCGGACCACCAATATTTAAAGATGTAGCTGATCGCATCTTTAAGTAATACATTTTGTGTGTGGGGGGCCGGTAAAAATGCCTCTGGGGGCCACATTCGGCCCGCAGGCCTTAGTTTGAGGCCCACTGGTCTAAATAGTCAGGAATAGGTACCTCAGTATAGTCAGGATTAGATGCCTCTTTATAGGTAGTCAGGATTAGATGCCTCAGATAGATAGCCAAGATTAGATTCCTCTGTATAGTCAGGAACAGGTACCTCAGTATAGGTAGCCAGGATTAGATGCCTCTGTATAGATAGTCAGGAATAGGTACCTCAGGATACATAGTCTGTATAGTCCAGAATAGGTACCTCAGTATACATAGCCAGGATTAGATGTCTCTGTATAGATATCCAGGAATAGGTACCTCAGTATACATAGTCAGGATTAGATGCCTCTGTATAGATAGTCAGGAATAGATACCTCAGTATAGGTAGCCAGGATTAGATGCCTCTGTATAGATAGTCAGGAACAGGTACCTCAGTATAGGTAGCCAGGATTAGATGCCTCAGTATAGTCAGGATTAGATGCCTCTGTATACATAGTCAGGAATAGGTACCTCAGTATAGATAGCCAGGATTAGATGCCTCAGTATAGATAGCCAGGATTAGATGCCTCTGTATAGTCAGGATTAGAGGCCTCAGTATAGGTAGCCAGGATTAGATGCCTCTCTATAGATAGTCAGGATTAGATGCCTCTTTATAGGTAGCCAGGATTAGATGCCTCAGTATAGATAGTCAGGATTAGATGCCTCTGTATAGATAGTCAGGAATAGGTACCTCAGTATAAATAGCCAAGATTAGATGCCTCTGTATAGTCAGGAATAGTTACCTCAGTATACACCAGGATTATATGCCTCTGTATATAGTCAGGAATAGGTACCTCAGTATAGATAGCCAGGATTAAATGCCTCTCTACAGTCAGGAATAGGTACCTCAGTATAGATAGTCAGGATTAGATGCCTCTTTATAGGTAGTCAAGAATAGGTACCTTAGTATAGATCAGCTATGGCGAACCTATGGCACGCGTGCTAGACCCAGTTTGTGACAGCTATCTGGAGTGCCATTTACCTTCCGTGTCATTATTGAACTGGCAGTGAATTTATATTTCTTTGGCTGCATTTTCCCAGTGTTGGCTTCCAACACTTGGGTGATCCTCGCTCCACGGACATTTGGGTTTTTATTGGTGGGTGGGTTGGACAGGCATCGGGCTTCTGACATCCAATATTGCATTTTACCCTTTTTTGATACAATAAAGCGATGATTTTTCATACCATTTAATCCCTTGTCAAGTATTGGTTTAATCACGCTTTGCACTTCAAACTCCTTTTTATTACACCTCATGTATAGGTAGTCAGTATTAGATGGCTCTGTATAGGTAGTCAGGATTAGATGCCTCTGTATAGTCAGGATTAGATGCCTCTGTATAGATAGTCAGTATTAGATGCCTCTGCATAGATAGTCAGGATTAGATGGCTCTGTATAGGTAGTCAGGATTCGATGGCTCTGTATAGGTAGTCAGGATTCGATGCCTCTGTATAGTCAGGATTCAATGCCTCTGTATAGTCAGGATTCGATGCCTCTGTATAGTCAGGATTAGATGCCTCTATATAGGTAGCCATGCGGAGGGGGGACACAGCAGCAGAGGCTCAGCTGTCATCGGATAGTCACTTCGGCGAGGATCCACTCTCTGCAGCTACAAACTTGGTGGACCTCCGTATGCAGCTACACGCTGATGCAGGGGGCATAGGCGGCATTGTTACGTGGTACCCGGAAGGAAACGCTTATGTATAGGTAGCCAGGATTAGATGCTTTTGTAGTAGAAGTAGTCAGGATTAGATGCCTCTGTATAGGTAGCCAGGATTAGATGCTTCTGTATAGATAGTCAGGATTAGATGCCTCTGTATAGGTAGCCAGGATTAGATGCTTCTGTATAGGTAGTCAGTATTAGATGCCCCTGTATAGGTAGCCAGGATTAGATGCTTCTGTATAGGTAGTCAGGATTAGATGCCTCTGTATAGGTAGTCAGGATTAGATGCCGTAGTATAGGTAGCCAGGATTAGATGCCTCTGTATAGGTAGTCAGGATTCGATGCCTCTGTATAGGTAGTCAGGATTAGATGCCTCTGTATAGATAGTCAGGAACAGGTACCTCAGTATAGGTAGCCAGGATTAGATGCCTCTCTATAGTCAGGAATAGGTACCTCAGTATAGGTAGCCAGGATTAGATGCCTCAGTATAGTCAGGATTAGATGCCTCTGTATACATAGTCAGGAATAGGTACCTCAGTATAGGTAGCCAGGATTAGATGCCTCTCTATAGTCAGGAATAGGTACCTCAGTATAGGTAGCCAGGATTAGATGCCTCAGTATAGTCAGGATTAGATGCCTCTGTATACATAGTCAGGAATAGGTACCTCAGTATAGATAGCCAGGATTAGATGCCTCTGTATAGTCAGGATTAGATGCCTCAGTATAGATAGCCAGGATTAGATGCCTCTGTATAGTCAGGATTAGAGGCCTCAGTATAGGTAGCCAGGATTAGATGCCTCTCTATAGATAGTCAGGATTAGATGCCTCTTTATAGGTAGCCAGGATTAGATGCCTCAGTATAGATAGTCAGGATTAGATGCCTCTGTATAGATAGTCAGGAATAGGTACCTCAGTATAAATAGCCAAGATTAGATGCCTCTGTATAGATAGTCAGGAATAGTTACCTCAGTATACACCAGGATTATATGCCTCTGTATATAGTCAGGAATAGGTACCTCAGTATAGATAGCCAGGATTAAATGCCTCTCTACAGTCAGGAATAGGTACCTCAGTATAGATAGTCAGGATTAGATGCCTCTTTATAGGTAGTCAGGAATAGGTACCTTAGTATAGATCAGCTATGGCGAACCTATGGCACGCGTGCTAGACCCAGCACGCATAGCCTCATCTGCAGACACGCCATCGCTGCTGCGCTATGTCCCGGATTTAACAGTTCATAGCCCGCAGCCCCGCTCCAGTCTGCAGGGCTACGGGAAGATGACGCCCGAAGCCCTGCACTGGAGACTATTTGTGTCTCCAGTACAGGGCTTCGGGCGCCATCTTCTTGTAGCCCTGCATTCTGCCTGTCAGCGCGGGAGACTGCAGGAGCATCATCTGGGGAACTGCACACCAGAGACCGCCGGGAGAGGAGACTTCTGTCAGGTGAGTAAATTTTTTTTTCTTTGCAGGTGAAATGCTGCCATCTTTGCGTTTATTTTTGGTGAAAAGCTGCCATCATTGCGTTTATTTTCTGGTGAAAAGCTGCCCTCATTGCGTTTATTTTCTGGTGAAATGCCGCCATCATTGCGTTTATTTTCTGGTGAAAAGCTGCACTCACTGTGTTTATTTTCTGGTGAAAAGCTGCCCTCATTGTGTTTATTTTCTGGTGAAATGCTGCCATCATTGCGTTTATTTTCAGGTGAAAAGCTGCACTCACTGTGTTTATTTTCTGGTGAAAAGCTGCCCTCATTGCGTTTATTTTCTGCTGAAATGTTGCCCACTGCGTTTATTTTCTGCTGAAATGTTGCCCACATTGTGTTATTTTCTGCTGAAATGTGGCCCACTGCATTATTTTCTGCTGAAATGTTGCCCACTGCGTTTATTTTCTGCTGAAATGTTGCCCACTGCGTTTATTTTCTGCTGAAATTTTGCCCACATTGTGTTATTTTCTGCTGAAATGTGGCCCACTGCATTATTTTCTGCTGAAATGTTGCCCACTGCGTTTATTTTCTGCTGAAATGTTGCCCACTGCGTTATTTCCTGCTGAAATGTTGCCCACTGCGTTTATTTTCTGCTGAAATGTGGCCCACTGCGTTTATTTTCTGCTGAAATGTTGCCCACTGCGTTTATTTTCTGCTGAAATGCTGCCCACTGCGTTTATTTTCTTCTTAAAAGTTGCCCAAAAAATAAAACACTAATGAGCGTGTATGTCCAACAAACCCACAGTGTTGTCACTTTATTAGTGCATTAGAAAAAGTTAAAGTGCATACTCAGACAAACATCTTGTAAAATATCTGACAGATCTGTCAAAATATTAAAAACAGTATGGCCGGCCAACGTTGTAATGTCATTCATACACCACCTACAACTACCTGCCAGAAATGGTCCGCTGGACTACACCTACTAGCTATAAGCAACATTTCAGAGAGCAGGTATCTCTGGTCGCAATCCCCAGATATTTATTTGCATGTTAATAGCATCAAGCACAATTCATGATGAAAAAGCAATAATGCTTGGCACCTTAAGCTGATGCTCTCATTCCTCAAACAATTGCCAACGCAATAATTCCGGCAGTGTCCACACTATTCCAGCAGAGTGTCCAGATCACAACTCAATCGTAGTTATTGAATCAGTTAGCACTCTTGAGTATGGAATATGGCACCATGAAGCGTGTACAAAAGCAAGCGATGCAGCATGTGGAAGCACAAGACATTGCCGCCCAGAGACAAACGAAGCTACTGTTGTAAAGCAGAAATCTCTATTCAATCCATTGGACAACTGCTTCCTATCTGGTCTCAAGATGATGTTAAGTCCATAACACAGGGCTTCAGAGTGCTGGGTGGATGACACACGGTGGACCTCCGTATGCAGCTACACGCTGATGCAGTGGGCATGGGTGGCGTTGTTATGTGGTACCCGGAAGGAAACGCTTCTGTATAGGTAGCCAGGATTAGATGCCTCTGTAGTAGTCAGGATTAGATGCCTCTGTAGAAGTAATCAGGATTAGATGCCTCTGTATAGATAGTCCGGATTAGATGCCTCTGTATAGATAGCCAGGATTAGATGCCTCTGTAGAAGTAGTCCGGATTAGATGCCTCTGTATAGATAGCCAGGATTAGATGCCTCTGTAAAGGTAGTCAGGATTAGATGGCTCTGTATAGGTAGCAAGGATTAGATAGCTCTGTGTAGGTAGCCAGGATTAGATGGCACTGTATAGGTAGCCAGAATTGGATAGCTCTGTATAGGTAGCCAGGGTTAGATGCCTCTGTATAGATAGTCAGGATTAGATGCCTCTGTATAGGTAGCCAGGATTAGATGCTTCTGTATAGATAGTCAGGATTAGATGCCTCTGTATAGGTAGTCAGGATTAGATGCCCCTGTATAGGTAGCCAGTATTAGATGCTTCTGTATAGGTAGTCAGGATTAGATGCCTCTGTATAGGTAGTCAGGATTAGATGCCTCTGTATAGGTAGTCAGGATTAGATGCCTCTGTATAGGTAGTCAGGATTAGATGCCTCTATATAGATAGTCAGGATTAGATGCCTCTGTGTAGGTAGTCAGGATTAGATGCTTCTGTATAGGTAGTCAGGATTAGATGCTTCTGTATAGATAGTCAGGATTAGATGCCTCTGTATAGGTAGCCAGGATTAGATGCTTCTGTATAGGTAGTCAGGATTAGATGCCCCTGTATAGGTAGCCAGTATTAGATGCTTCTGTATAGGTAGTCAGGATTAGATGCCTCTGTATAGGTAGTCAGGATTAGATGCCTCTGTATAGGTAGTCAGGATTAGATGCCTCTGTATAGATAGTCAGGATTAGATGCCTCTGTGTAGGTAGTCAGGATTAGATGCTTCTGTATAGGTAGTCAGTATTAGATGGCTGTGTATAGGTAGTCAAGATTAGATGCCTCTGTATAGTCAGGATTAGATGCCTCTGTATAGGTAGCCAGGATTAGATGCTTCTGTATAGGAAGTCAGGATTATATGCCTCTGTATAGGTAGCCAGGATTAGATGCTTCTGTATAGATAGTCAGGATTAGATGCCTCTGTATAGGTAGCCAGGATTAGATGCTTCTGTATAGGTAGTCAGGATTAGATGCCCCTGTATAGGTAGCCAGTATTAGATGCTTCTGTATAGGTAGTCAGGATTAGATGCCTCTGTATAGGTAGTCAGGATTAGATGCCTCTGTATAGGTAGTCAGGATTAGATGCCTCTATATAGATAGTCAGGATTAGATGCCTCTGTGTAGGTAGTCAGGATTAGATGCTTCTGTATAGGTAGTCAGTATTAGATGGCTGTGTATAGGTAGTCAAGATTAGATGCCTCTGTATAGTCAGGATTAGATGCCTCTGTATAGGTAGCCAGGATTAGATGCTTCTGTATAGGAAGTCAGGATTATATGCCTCTGTATAGGTAGCCAGGATTAGATGCTTCTGTATAGATAGTCAGGATTAGATGCCTCTGTATAGGTAGCCAGGATTAGATGCTTCTGTATAGGTAGTCAGGATTAGATGCCCCTGTATAGGTAGCCAGTATTAGATGCTTCTGTATAGGTAGTCAGGATTAGATGCCTCTGTATAGGTAGTCAGGATTAGATGCCTCTGTATAGGTAGTCAGGATTAGATGCCTCTATATAGATAGTCAGGATTAGATGCCTCTGTGTAGGTAGTCAGGATTAGATGCTTCTGTATAGGTAGTCAGTATTAGATGGCTGTGTATAGGTAGTCAAGATTAGATGCCTCTGTATAGTCAGGATTAGATGCCTCTGTATAGATAGTCAGGATTAGATGCCTCTGTATTGGTGGCCAGGATTAGATGCTTCTGTATAGGAAGTCAGGATTATATGCCTCTGTATAGGTAGCCAGGATTAGATGCTTCTGTATAGATAGTCAGGATTAGATGCCTCTGTATAGGTAGCCAGGATTAGATGCTTCTGTATAGGTAGTCAGGATTAGATGCCCCTGTATAGGTAGCCAGTATTAGATGCTTCTGTATAGGTAGTCAGGATTAGATGCCTCTGTATAGGTAGTCAGGATTAGATGCCTCTGTATAGGTAGTCAGGATTAGATGCCTCTATATAGATAGTCAGGATTAGATGCCTCTGTGTAGGTAGTCAGGATTAGATGCTTCTGTATAGGTAGTCAGTATTAGATGGCTGTGTATAGGTAGTCAAGATTAGATGCCTCTGTATAGTCAGGATTAGATGCCTATGTATAGATAGTCAGGATTAGATGCCTCTGCATAGATAGTCAAGATTAGATGGCTCTGTATAGGTAGTCAGGATTCAATGCCTCTGTATAGTCAGGATTCGATGCCTCTGTATAGATAGTCAGGATTAGATGCCTCTGTGTAGGTAGTCAGGATTAGATGCCTCTGTATAGATAGTCAGTATTAGATGGCTGTGTATAGGTAGTCAGGATTAGATTCCTCTGTATAGATAGTCAGTATTAGATGCCTCTGTATAGGTAGCCAGGATTAGATGCCTCTGTATAGGTAGCCAGGATTAGATGCTTCTGTATAGGTAGTCAGGATTAGATGCCTCTGTATAGGTAGTCAGGATTAGATGCCTCTGTATAGGTAGTCAGGATTAGATGCCTCTGTATAGATAGTCAGGATTAGATGCCTCTGTGTAGGTAGTCAGGATTAGATGTTTCTGTATAGGTAGTCAGTATTAGATGGCTGTGTATAGGTAGTCAAGATTAGATGCCTCTGTATAGTCAGGATTAGATGCCTCTGTATAGATAGTCAGTATTAGATGCCTCTGCATAGATAGTCAGGATTAGATGGCTCTGTATAGGTAGTCAGGATTAGATGGCTCTGTATAGGTAGTCAGGATTCGATGCCTCTGTATAGTCAGGATTCAATGCCTCTGTATAGTCAGGATTCGATGCCTCTGTATAGATAGTCAGGATTAGATGCCTCTGTGTAGGTAGTCAGGATTAGATGCCTCTGTATAGATAGTCAGTATTAGATGGCTGTGTATAGGTAGTCAGGATTAGATGCCTCTGTATAGATAGTCAGTATTAGATGCCTCTGTATAGGTAGCCAGGATTAGATGCCTCTGTATAGGTAGTCAGGATTAGATGCCTCTGTATAGCCAGGATTAGATGCTTCTTTATAGGTAGCCAGGATTAGATGGCTCTGTATAGATAGTCAGTATTAGATGCCTCTATATAGGTAGCCATGCGGAGGGGGGACACAGCAGCAGAGGCTCAGCTGTCATCGGATAGTCACTTCGGCCAGGATCCACTCTCTGCAGCTACAAACTTGGTGGACCTCCGTATGCAGCTACACGCTGATGCAGGGGGCATGGGCGGCATTGTTAAGTGGTACCCGGAAGGAAACGCTTATGTATAGGTAGCCAGGATTAGATGCTTTTGTAGAAGTAGTCAGGATTAGATGCCTCTGTATAGATAGTCAGGATTAGATGCCTCTGTATAGGTAGCCAGGATTAGATGCTTCTGTATAGGAAGTCAGGATTATATGCCTCTGTATAGGTAGCCAGGATTAGATGCTTCTGTATAGATAGTCAGGATTAGATGCCTCTGTATAGGTAGCCAGGATTAGATGCTTCTGTATAGGTAGTCAGGATTAGATGCCTCTGTATAGGTAGCCAGGATTAGATACTTCTGTATAGGTAGTCAGGATTAGATGCCTCTGTATAGGTAGTCAGGATTAGATGCCGCAGTATAGGTAGACAGGATTAGATGCCTCTGTATAGGTAGTCAGGATCAGATGCCTCTGTATAGGTAGTCAGTATTAGATGGCTGTGTATAGGTAGTCAAGATTCGATGCCTCTGTATAGTCAGGATTAGATGTCTCTGTATAGTAGTCAGGATTCGATGCCTCTGTATAGTCAGGATTCAATGCCTCTGTATAGATAGTCAGGATTAGATGCCTCTGTATAGGTAGTCAGGATTAGATGCATCTGTATAGCCAGGATTAGATGCCTCTGTATAGATAGTCAGTATTAGATGCCTCTGTGCAGATAGTCAGGATTAGATGCCTTTGGTTAGGTAGTCAGGATTAGATGCCTCTGTATAGCCAGGATTAGATGCCTCTGTATAGGTAGTCAGGATTAGATGCCTCTGTATAGGTAGTCAGGATTAGATGCCTCTGTATAGGTAGTCAGGATTAGATGCCTCTATATAGATAGTCAGGATTAGATGCCTCTGTGTAGGTAGTCAGGATTAGATGCTTCTGTATAGGTAGTCAGGATTAGATGCTTCTGTATAGATAGTCAGGATTAGATGCCTCTGTATAGGTAGCCAGGATTAGATGCTTCTGTATAGGTAGTCAGGATTAGATGCCCCTGTATAGGTAGCCAGTATTAGATGCTTCTGTATAGGTAGTCAGGATTAGATGCCTCTGTATAGGTAGTCAGGATTAGATGCCTCTGTATAGGTAGTCAGGATTAGATGCCTCTGTATAGATAGTCAGGATTAGATGCCTCTGTGTAGGTAGTCAGGATTAGATGCTTCTGTATAGGTAGTCAGTATTAGATGGCTGTGTATAGGTAGTCAAGATTAGATGCCTCTGTATAGTCAGGATTAGATGCCTCTGTATAGGTAGCCAGGATTAGATGCTTCTGTATAGGAAGTCAGGATTATATGCCTCTGTATAGGTAGCCAGGATTAGATGCTTCTGTATAGATAGTCAGGATTAGATGCCTCTGTATAGGTAGCCAGGATTAGATGCTTCTGTATAGGTAGTCAGGATTAGATGCCCCTGTATAGGTAGCCAGTATTAGATGCTTCTGTATAGGTAGTCAGGATTAGATGCCTCTGTATAGGTAGTCAGGATTAGATGCCTCTGTATAGGTAGTCAGGATTAGATGCCTCTATATAGATAGTCAGGATTAGATGCCTCTGTGTAGGTAGTCAGGATTAGATGCTTCTGTATAGGTAGTCAGTATTAGATGGCTGTGTATAGGTAGTCAAGATTAGATGCCTCTGTATAGTCAGGATTAGATGCCTCTGTATAGGTAGCCAGGATTAGATGCTTCTGTATAGGAAGTCAGGATTATATGCCTCTGTATAGGTAGCCAGGATTAGATGCTTCTGTATAGATAGTCAGGATTAGATGCCTCTGTATAGGTAGCCAGGATTAGATGCTTCTGTATAGGTAGTCAGGATTAGATGCCCCTGTATAGGTAGCCAGTATTAGATGCTTCTGTATAGGTAGTCAGGATTAGATGCCTCTGTATAGGTAGTCAGGATTAGATGCCTCTGTATAGGTAGTCAGGATTAGATGCCTCTATATAGATAGTCAGGATTAGATGCCTCTGTGTAGGTAGTCAGGATTAGATGCTTCTGTATAGGTAGTCAGTATTAGATGGCTGTGTATAGGTAGTCAAGATTAGATGCCTCTGTATAGTCAGGATTAGATGCCTCTGTATAGATAGTCAGGATTAGATGCCTCTGTATAGGTAGCCAGGATTAGATGCTTCTGTATAGGAAGTCAGGATTATATGCCTCTGTATAGGTAGCCAGGATTAGATGCTTCTGTATAGATAGTCAGGATTAGATGCCTCTGTATAGGTAGCCAGGATTAGATGCTTCTGTATAGGTAGTCAGGATTAGATGCCCCTGTATAGGTAGCCAGTATTAGATGCTTCTGTATAGGTAGTCAGGATTAGATGCCTCTGTATAGGTAGTCAGGATTAGATGCCTCTGTATAGGTGTAACGAAAAATCTGCAACGCCGGATGGATTGCGGAAATATGGTCGCATCCAGTCCGGCAAGCGGACCTTCCAACGCGGGATGCGGAAATTCGTCCGCATCCGCTGCGCACACCCGTCCGAGCACTCTGCTCCAAACTCACCAACATGCTGTTCACCAGGGTTCTGCCATCTTGCCTCTAGGGGGTGCGGCCGCACACCAGACACGCCTTTATACTCTTAGAAAGCGTGTCAGCTGACCTGGAGGTCAGCTGACATTTTAGCCTGCTCTGATTGGTTGCTGCCTGGGGTGGAGACTTCTCTCCCAGGCAGTATATAAGGAAGTGCTTTTCAGTCACACTTTGTCTGTGTTTGCGATACCCTGTGTCAGCACTCAGACCTTAGACTAGATCCCAGGTGTTGAAACCAAGGACTTCACACCTAGACTAGGAGATTATTATTATTGTTATTGATTCTCTGTGTATGATTCTGTGCCTGTCTTGACTTCTCTTCTGCTTCCTGATTCTGTACTCTGCCAGCCCGTACCGTTAACGACTATTGGCTTGGTTCCTGACTATTCTCTCGTCTCACGTCTCTGTACTGTTGCCGCCTGTACTGTTGCCGAACCTCTTTCTGTCTGACCTTGCTCCCTTCAGTGGAACGTCTCCTACTGTTGGGTTATTATCTGAGGCTTGCCTCCCTGAGACGCCGGCCCTAGCAGACCGTTACTGCCAGAGGCCGAGATTCCTCCACTGCCACTTTGGGGGATCTCACACACGGGGTTCCCATTCAGAGGTAACCACACCTCTGAGGAATTGCCGTGTGGTGGATATTTCCACAACTTTGTGAATATTTACTGCTTTGTATATTTTCATGTTGTTCGTGTGTCCACTGCTTTACATCTACCCGCATTATTAGCAATTCCGCAGATTGCTATATAATCGGGTCTATCCTTGTATTATTGGCGATACTGCGGATCCCCAATAATCAAGGTTCGGGGTGTGACACTGGTCTGAGTAGATCATTTCAGGCACTTACCGTGTTAGTGAGCCTTCCGCTGATTTACCATCAGGAAGATACTTACTATTTCACTCTAACATATCTGCATTAGTGGTGATTCTGTATATCACCACTTAATCAGATATTTGTGCCTCTTGCTGACACCAATCGTTACAATAGGTAGTCAGGATTAGATGCCTCTATATAGATAGTCAGGATTAGATGCCTCTGTGTAGGTAGTCAGGATTAGATGCTTCTGTATAGGTAGTCAGTATTAGATGGCTGTGTATAGGTAGTCAAGATTAGATGCCTCTGTATAGTCAGGATTAGATGCCTATGTATAGATAGTCAGGATTAGATGCCTCTGCATAGATAGTCAAGATTAGATGGCTCTGTATAGGTAGTCAGGATTCAATGCCTCTGTATAGTCAGGATTCGATGCCTCTGTATAGATAGTCAGGATTAGATGCCTCTGTGTAGGTAGTCAGGATTAGATGCCTCTGTATAGATAGTCAGTATTAGATGGCTGTGTATAGGTAGTCAGGATTAGATTCCTCTGTATAGATAGTCAGTATTAGATGCCTCTGTATAGGTAGCCAGGATTAGATGCCTCTGTATAGGTAGCCAGGATTAGATGCTTCTGTATAGGTAGTCAGGATTAGATGCCTCTGTATAGGTAGTCAGGATTAGATGCCTCTGTATAGGTAGTCAGGATTAGATGCCTCTGTATAGATAGTCAGGATTAGATGCCTCTGTGTAGGTAGTCAGGATTAGATGTTTCTGTATAGGTAGTCAGTATTAGATGGCTGTGTATAGGTAGTCAAGATTAGATGCCTCTGTATAGTCAGGATTAGATGCCTCTGTATAGATAGTCAGTATTAGATGCCTCTGCATAGATAGTCAGGATTAGATGGCTCTGTATAGGTAGTCAGGATTAGATGGCTCTGTATAGGTAGTCAGGATTCGATGCCTCTGTATAGTCAGGATTCAATGCCTCTGTATAGTCAGGATTCGATGCCTCTGTATAGATAGTCAGGATTAGATGCCTCTGTGTAGGTAGTCAGGATTAGATGCCTCTGTATAGATAGTCAGTATTAGATGGCTGTGTATAGGTAGTCAGGATTAGATGCCTCTGTATAGATAGTCAGTATTAGATGCCTCTGTATAGGTAGCCAGGATTAGATGCCTCTGTATAGGTAGTCAGGATTAGATGCCTCTGTATAGCCAGGATTAGATGCTTCTTTATAGGTAGCCAGGATTAGATGGCTCTGTATAGATAGTCAGTATTAGATGCCTCTATATAGGTAGCCATGCGGAGGGGGGACACAGCAGCAGAGGCTCAGCTGTCATCGGATAGTCACTTCGGCCAGGATCCACTCTCTGCAGCTACAAACTTGGTGGACCTCCGTATGCAGCTACACGCTGATGCAGGGGGCATGGGCGGCATTGTTAAGTGGTACCCGGAAGGAAACGCTTATGTATAGGTAGCCAGGATTAGATGCTTTTGTAGAAGTAGTCAGGATTAGATGCCTCTGTATAGATAGTCAGGATTAGATGCCTCTGTATAGGTAGCCAGGATTAGATGCTTCTGTATAGGAAGTCAGGATTATATGCCTCTGTATAGGTAGCCAGGATTAGATGCTTCTGTATAGATAGTCAGGATTAGATGCCTCTGTATAGGTAGCCAGGATTAGATGCTTCTGTATAGATAGTCAGGATTAGATGCCTCTGTATAGGTAGCCAGGATTAGATACTTCTGTATAGGTAGTCAGGATTAGATGCCTCTGTATAGGTAGCCAGGATTAGATGCCTCTGTATAGGTAGTCAGGATTAGATGCCTCTGTATAGGTAGTCAGGATTAGATGCCGCAGTATAGGTAGACAGGATTAGATGCCTCTGTATAGGTAGTCAGGATCAGATGCCTCTGTATAGGTAGTCAGTATTAGATGGCTGTGTATAGGTAGTCAAGATTCGATGCCTCTGTATAGTCAGGATTAGATGTCTCTGTATAGTAGTCAGGATTCGATGCCTCTGTATAGTCAGGATTCAATGCCTCTGTATAGATAGTCAGGATTAGATGCCTCTGTATAGGTAGTCAGGATTAGATGCATCTGTATAGCCAGGATTAGATGCCTCTGTATAGATAGTCAGTATTAGATGCCTCTGTGCAGATAGTCAGGATTAGATGCCTTTGGTTAGGTAGTCAGGATTAGATGCCTCTGTATAGCCAGGATTAGATGCTTCTTTATAGGTAGCCAGGATTAGATGGCTCTGTATAGATAGTCAGAATCAGATGCCTCTATATAGGTAGCCAGGCGGAGGGGGTATGCAGCAGCCGTGGCTCAGCTGTCATCGGATAGTCACTTCGGCCAAGATCCACGCTCTGCAGCTACAAAATTCTTCCTGTCCTATGTTCCAGCTCACAGCAAGAGCGCCCCTAGGGAGCACTCTTAATGTGAGATGGAGCACAAGAACAGGAAGAAGTTTGTAGCTGCAGAGCGTGGATCGTGGCGAAGTTAGTATCTGATGACTCCCTCAATGGCAGCACTGTGGTAGGAACAAGCGGGCCCCTCAGGGGCCCGGTTGCACAGGCAACTGCTGCGACCTTGGCCCCTATGCCCTGATCCTCCTCCTAAAAATGTGTTGTTGTTTTTTTAGATATCCCAGTTTTATTTAATATTTAAATCTACTTTTTAAGTTTTTACTGTTTCATTGTCTCTGCTCAATAGCCCTTTATTGAAGTATGCCAGAGCTACAATCTATGAACTGTTGACCCTTTTTAATCTATTTTCTGCTCTCAGAAGCCATTTTCTGTATTATAGCTGGAATTCCTTATCAGTGAGGGTTACGCTGTGGTCCCACCCAGTCCCAAGCCAGTCACTTGCATGCCTGATGTTTAACTCTTTCAGGCAGGGAAAGAAAAAAAGGAACACAGCATAGTTATTTGTATGCTTGGCGCTGTACATACACATGTCTATGTCATCATGTCACCTCGTGCATCCTTTCAAGGGTACCTGAAGTGAAAAAAAGATAATTGAACACTTACCTCAGTAGTGGGAAGCCTCTGGAGAGTTCAGAGTCTTCTCAATCCTCCTTGATCCCACCGATCCAGAACTTATTCGACAAGGGCTTGAGGAGGTTATGGAAACAAAACATTTAATGTATCAATACTGTTATAAACGTTGATTAATATTATTAAAATATGAATGACTCCATTCACATAAAAAACATTACTTCAAGGTGGTAATTTAGGAATGATCTCTGTATAGGCATGCTAGCGGGCTATCTGCTGAGTAGCCTGTTCTGTTGTATGGAAAGGGGAGGGGAAAAGGGGTGAGCTGGAGGTGTAGGAAAAACAATAGAAGATAACTGTCAGACAATGCTGACCTAAAGTGTGCAATGGCTGAAGGGAATGCCAGGAACATTGGGGGCACCTGGACACACACTTCAGACTACTTGAACAATTTATTTGAGCAGCAAGATTCTAATATACTGTATATGCTTTATAAGTGTTGTGCAGTTACGTTCAGGACACTCAAGCAGTCCCCACAATATCTATACCAGAGGTGTAACCACAGAGAGCAGCCCCAGTGACTGCAGGGGGTTCCAGAGCTGTGGGGGCACAGCTTCTAACCTCCCCCCCCCCTCCAATACAGGGGCCCATCTCACATATCATAAAATGCAGCACATTAGCCAGTATAGAAAATGTAGTGCATACATGTGAAATCAGCCCGGTAGACTTGGGCACAGGACACAGCAGGTATATAGCTGATCCCAGGGCCGGCCCGAGACTTTTTGCCGCCTGAGGCAAATTTTAAAAAAAATTATTGCTGCCGCCGCCGAGCTGGAGGGGTAGCGGGCAGGGCGGGGGTATTGTGCCTAGCGGCGGGGAGGGGGGTCGGACCCCCCCCCCCCCCCCCTCGCCTGGGTCCCCGTCCTCCGCTCCCCTCCAGCCTTAAATACATCAGAACTAGCGCAACTCGTAAGAGGCAGTGGGCGGGGAGGACTCACCTCTTCCTCGCTCGATCCAGCGTGCGCTCCACTGACGTCCCTTCCTGCAGCGCCGTCCATTTACAATACAGTGGGCGGCGTGCAGGAAGTGACGTCAGTGGAGCGCACGCTGGATCGAGCGAGGAAGACGTGAGTCCTCCCCGCCCACTGCTTCTTACGAGTTGCGCTAGTTCTGATGTATTTAAGGCTGGAGGGGAGCGGAGGACGGGGACCCAGGCGATGGAGGGGGGGTCCGACCCCCCTCCCCGCCGCTAGGCCCAATACCCCCGTCCTGCCCGCTACCCCTCCAGCTGGGCGGCCGGCTCCCCGCACCCTCCGACGGGCGGATGCCGCCCCTAGAAATTTGCCGCCTGAGGTAAAAGTTTCACCCCGCCTCATGAGCGGGCCGGCCCTGGCTGATCCTGCTTCTGCACAAGTCCGGGCCGTGTTAATTACTATTCCTCCTCCAGGCCGCCATGGATAGGGGGGAATGATATAATTTGGCTTCCAGCGATTGCTGGAGGCCGATTTATTGTGTGATTTAAGCAACTTCGGCTCTGTCTTCTGACAGCGCCAACGTTACTCACTGAGCGCTGTGTGATGTGATTCCTATAATAGTCTATGGTGGCGCCGGCTGCGCTCAAATCTAGCAGTGCTAAAAATCACTTCTCCGAATGCAGCCCATATATAAAATGTATCACATTGGCCCATATGGAAAATGTAGCACTTTAGTCCATATGGAAAATGCAGCACTTTAGCCCATATGGAAAATGCAGCACTTTAGCCCATATGGAAAATGCAGCACGTTAGCCCATATAGAAAATGCAGCACGTTAGCCCATATACAAAATGCAGCACGTTAGCCCATATGGAAGAGTAGAAGTATTGGAGGCTGGCACTTCCAAACGTGAAAAAAGCTCTTTATTGAAACATTAAAATTAGTGGTAATACAGCTGTATTACCACTAATTTTAATGCTTCAATAAAGAGCTTTTTTCACGTTTGGAAGTGTCAGCCTCCAATACTTCTACTACACGAATTGGATCCAGAGGTGTGAGGATCCTTTGAGGCTTTGGCACCCATATCCCTGCTTTATATGAGTGCCACTCTTTTTACCAGCCCATATGGAAAATGCAGCACTTTAGCCCATATGGAAAATGCAGCACTTTAGCCCATATGGAAAATGCAGCACGTTAGCCCATATGGAAAATGCAGCACTTTAGCCCATATGGAAAATGCAGCACATTAGCCCATATGGAAAATACAGCACGTTAGCCCATATACATAATGCAGTCCATATATAAAAAGCAGCACATTAGCCCATAAACAAAATGCAGCCCATTAATAAAATGAAGCATGTTAGCCCATATAGAAAATAAGCAGGTTAATCCATATAGAAACAGCAGCCTATATATGAATTGCAGCACATTAGCCCATACAGAAAATGAAGCACATTAGCCCATATAGAAGTTAAAAAGATTAGGCCACACATAAAATGAGCATATTAGCCCAGACAGAAAATGTAGACCATCTATAAAATGCAGCATATCCTACTAATATTATAAAAGGGGAAGTTCGGATGTTTGCTACTCGATCACGCAAAAATGGCTGAAGGAATTTGAATGAAATTTGGCACACACATAGTATATTACCTGAAATAACATATAGGATACTTTTTATCCCCATAACCAAAAAGTGGGCGGAGACAAATACAAATTTCACTGGGAAAATGTAAACTGCAGCCATTCTTACACTGGTAATAGCAGGGTTCTCAAACTTTGCACAGTTGGCCACTGGGTGACTGGGATTAATATTCAGAAAAGTGGGTGGAGCCTACAAAAGCCAATCAGAATTCACCTATTGATTTTCACAGGGAATATTTAATTGCTGCCATTCTTGCACTGTTAATGGCGCAAACCTCAAACCTGGTACAGTTGGTCATTGGGTGACTGGGGATCAAATTCAGAAAAGGGGTGGAGCCACCGCCAATCAGATTTGTTTCATTTCAATGCAAATTATTGATGCCAAAGACCACAAAGCTCACAAACTTGGTCATTGAGTAATTGTGTGTTAGGGTTAGAAAAAGTGGGCAGAGCCAACACCAGCCAAATACATACCCGGGTAACGCCAGGTCATCAGCATGTAAGCCCTTATATAAAATGCAGCATGTTAGCTCATATAGAAAATGCAGCATGTTAGCACATATAGAGAATGTAGCACGTAAGCCCATATATAAAATGCAGCACGTTAGACCATACGGAAAATGCAGCACATTTGCCTATATAGAAAATAAGTTGGCTAGCCCAAAAATAAAATGAGCATAATAGCCCATATAGAAAATGCAGTCCATATACAAAAAGAAGCATGTTTGCCCACATAGAAAATGCAGCATCTTAAACCATATATAAAATGCAGCATGTTAGCCCATACAGAAAATGCAGCATGTTAGCCCATATACAAAACACAGGACATTAGCCCATATACAAATGCAGCACGTTAGCCCATATACAAAATGCAGCACGTTAGCCCATATACAAAATGCAGCACGTTAGCCCATATACAAAATGCAGCACATTAGCCCATATACAAAATGCAGCACATTAGCCCATATACAAAATGCAGCACGTTAGCCCGTATACAAAACGCAGCACGTTAGCCCGTATAAAAAACGCAGCACGTTAGCCCGTATACAAAACGCAGCACGTTAACCCGAATACAAAAATCAGCACGTTAGCCCGTATACAAAATGCAGCCCGTTAGACCGTATACAAAACGCAGCACATTAGCCCGTATACAAAAATCAGCACATTAGCCCGTATACAAAATGCAGCCCGTTAGCCCGTATACAAAACGCAGCACGTTAGCCCGTATACAAAACGCAGCATGTTAGCCCATATACAAAACGCAGCACGTTAACCCGAATACAAAATGCAGCACGTTAGCCCGAATACAAAATGCAGCACGTTAGCCCGATTACAAAACGCAGCACGTTAGACCGTATACAAAACGCAGCACGTTAGCCTGTATACAAAACGCAGCACGTTAGCCCGTATACAAAACGCAGCACGTTAGCCCATATATAAAACGCAGCACGTTAACCCGAATACAAAACGCAGCACGTTAGCCCGAATACAAAACGCAGCATGTTAGCCCGAATACAAAATGCAGCACGTTAGTCCGTATACAAAATTCAGTACGTTAGCCCGTATACAAAATGCAGTACGTTAGCCCGTATACAAAACGCAGCACGTTAGCCCGTATACAACACGCAGCACGTTAGCCCGTATACAAAACGCAGCACGGTAGCCCGTATACAAAACGCAGCACGTTAGCCCGTAGACAAAACGCAGCACGTTAGCCCGTAGACAAAACGCAGCACGCTAGCCCGTAGACAAAACGCAGCACGCTAGCCCGTATACAAAACGCAGCACGTTAGACTGTATACAAAACGCAGCACGTTAGACCGTATACAAAACGCAGCACGTTAGCCTGTATACAAAACGCAGCACGTTAGCCCGTATACAAAACGCAGCACGTTAGCCTGTATACAAAACGCAGCACGTTAGCCCGTATAACGAACGCAGCACGTTAGCCCGTATACAAAACGCAGCACGTTAGCCCATATACAACACGCAGCACGTTAGCCCGTATACAAAATGCAGCACATTAGCCCGTATACAAAATGCAGCACGTTAGCCCATATATAAAACGCAGCACGTTAGCCCGTATACAAAATGCAGCACGTTAGCCAATAAACAAAATGCAGCATATTGACCCATATATAAAATGCAGCATGTTAGTCCATATATAAAATGCAGCATATTGACCCATATATAAAATGCAGCATGTTAGTGTATATATATAAAATGCAGCATATTGGCCCATATATAAAATGCAGCATGTTAGCCAATATATAAAATGCAGCATGTTAGCCAATATATAAAATGCAGCACATTAGACCATATGGAAAATGCAGCACTTTAGCCCATAGGGAAAATACAGCACTTTAGACCATAGGGAAAATACAGCACTTTAGCCCATAGGGAAAATGCAGCACGGTAGCCCGTATACAAAACGCAGCACGTTAGCCCGTAGACAAAACGCAGCACGTTAGCCCGTAGACAAAACGCAGCACGTTAGACCGTATACAAAACGCAGCACGTTAGACCGTATACAAAACGCAGCACGTTAGACCGTATACAAAACGCAGCACGTTAGCCCGTATACAAAACGCAGCACGTTAGCCCGTATACAAAACGCAGCACGTTAGCCCGTATACAAAACGCAGCACGTTAGCCCGTATAATGAACGCAGCACGTTAGCCCGTATACAAAACGCAGCACGTTAGCCCATATACAACACGCAGCACGTTAGCCCGTATACAAAATGCAGCACGTTAGCCCGTATACAAAATGCAACACGTTAGCCCGTATACAAAATGCAGCACGTTAGCCCGTATACAAAATGCAGCACATTAGCCCGTATACAAAATGCAGCACGTTAGCCCATATATAAAACGCAGCACGTTAGCCCGTATACAAAATGCAGCACGTTAGCCAATAAACAAAATGCAGCATATTGACCCATATATAAAATGCAGCATGTTAGTCCATATATAAAATGCAGCATATTGACCCATATATAAAATGCAGCATGTTAGTATATATGTTACGGCCAGAACCCGAAGTTTGGCCACTTCTAGTTCTGGCCGGCCACTTCGGGTTCTGGCCGGCCAATGCGCGAAGTGGCCGCTGCGCTGCGGCCAATGTTAGAAATGGAATGATTCCTCTGAGGTTAATGTATCTTCTGGCCGCAGCGCAGCGGCCAAACGTATAACAACTTAGTGAATTTATTGCAATTCAGCCGGCGGCAATGTAACATTTCAAGCCGCCGGCTTTTTTTTTTTCTGCCTCTCTCTCCTCCCCCCCCCCGCCTCTCTCGCTCTCCTATGGGCCGCCGGCGGGGACACGCGTGTCCCCCCGGAGTCGTTCGTCGCGGCAGGGGGATCCTGCTGTTCTTGCAGAGCGGGTGCTGGCAGAAGCAATGTCTGCAGCCTCCCCGCTCTGCTGCCCTGGCGCCACGAACGACTCCCGGGGACACGCATGTCCCCGCCGACTGCCCATAAGAGGAGAGAGAGAGAGAGGCAGAAAAAAAAAAAGCCGGAGGCTTGAATTGTTACATTGCCGCCGGCTGAATTGCAATAAATTCACTAAGTTGTTAAACGTTTGGTCGCTGCGCTGCGGCCAGAAGATACATTAACCTCAGAGGAATCATTCCATTTCTAACATTGGCCGCAGCGCAGCGGCCACTTCGCGCATTGGCCGGCCAGAACCCGAAGTGGCCGGCCAGAACTAGAAGTGGCCAAACTTCGGGTTCTGGCCGTAACATATATATAAAATGCAGCATATTGGCCCATATATAAAATGCAGCATGTTAGCCAATATATAAAATGCAGCACATTAGACCATATGGAAAATGCAGCACTTTAGCCCATAGGGAAAATATAGCACTTTAGACCATAGGGAAAATACAGCACTTTAGCCCATAGGGAAAATGCAGCAATGTTACATGTGGCACTTGCGCCACGGTTTCCAGATTGAAAGTTCCAGGACGGAGGGGCGGAGCACAGCACTACAGCAGCAAATAGCAGGAGCATGACAGGAGCATCACATCCCTGGCACCCAACACAGAAAGCAACAAAGAGGCATGACAGCCAGGTGGAAAGGTACAGAGGAGGGGGCGGAGCTAATCGAGTGGTCGCGGTGTTACAGCTGTATTTTCTATTGCATTAGTGCAGCCGGCCCAGGGTGAAATGTCCCCCCTTTGCTAGCTGTACACTTCAGGTAGACCGCCATGGGTCTCCATGAGGCTCGCAGCAGACCCCCCTATCGCCGGTAAAGAGAATAGGACCCTTGGCTAAGGCCGCCATAGCAGCTACTATGGCTCCTATGGAGATTCCTATGCCACTTGTGCTGGAGGAGGGAGAACTCAGTGTAGGTGCTGGGAGGAGGAAGAGGTCAGGATGGGTGCTGGGCGGGGGTCAGTGTGGGTGTCGGGGGAGGGACAGGTCAGTGTGGTTGTTGGGGAAGGGAGAAGTTAGTGTGGGTTCTGGGGGGTGGGAGAGGTTAGTGTAGGGGGTGGGGGAAGGGAGAGGTCAGTGTGATTGTCGAGGAAGGGAGAGGTCAGTGTGGTTGTCGGGAAAGGGAGAGGTTAGTGTGGGTTCCGGGGGTTGGGACAGGTTAGTGTAGGGGGTGGGGGAAGGTAGAGGTCATTGTGATTGTCGGGGAAGGGAGAGGTCAGTATGATTGTCAGGGAAGGGAGAAGTTAGAGTGGATTGTGGGGGGTGGGAGAGGTCAGTGTGGATGATGGAGAGGTTAGTGTGGGTGGAGGGTGAGGTCAGTGTGTGTGTGTGTGTGTGTGTGGGTGTGTGTGTGTGTGTGTGGGGGGGGGTATGAAGTTACTGTGGGTTCTAGGGGGGGGTGATGGGTCAGTGTAGGTGATTGGTGGAGGGAGAGGCCAGTGTGGGTGTAGGGGGTGTGTGTGTTGGATGAGGAAGAAGTTACTGTGGGTTTTGGGGGTGGGGTGGGGGGGGGGGGGGGGTGAGGGATCAGTGTGTGTTGATTGGTGGAAGGAGGGGTCAGTGTGTGTGTGTGTGTGTGTGGGGGGGGTTCTTGAGGGAGAAAGTACTGTGGGTGCAGGTGGGGGGAGGGGTCAGTGTCGGTGTGTGGATAAAGGAGAAGTTAGTTGGAAGGGGGTGGAGCTCAGTGAGGGTGCTGCAATGGGGGATGCACATTCTCACCTGATCCCAAATTCCTGTCAGGGCTGCCTGCCTCTCCAAAGTGTCCTGGATAGGGGGGCGGAGCTTCTCGCGGCGGGGGGCGTGGCTTCTTGCAGCCACCTTTGTTGTATGTAAAAAAAGGCATGTGGGGGTCGGGGGGGATGTGCCAGAGCCCCTCCCCTCTGCACGTGACGGAGCCGCATCTGTGCTTCCAGTGCCGACAGCTCCGGGGTCACGTGACAGGCTTTGTGCTTCTCCAATCACACTAAACTGCTCATAACTCCCCATCACCGCCCCCTGGAGGCCCCAAATAGCATTACACCTGTCTATCAGAGAGCCCTCCTCCACCCCCAGCAGCGATCTCTCCTCTCTGCCCCCTCTCACCCCCGCAATCTGCCCCCGAACAGCCGTCTTCACACCGCTGGCGCTGTGACCGCCAGGGGGCGCCCATGGATCGTATGATTTCCACATGAAAGCGGCGGCATTCCTCCGGGATTCCTGTTCGGGTCTTCGGGGCGGAGTCCGGAGATGGAGACATGCGGGTGGTCCCGGGTTTGGGGGTCACCGATCGCCTGAAAACCCCGCGAAGAGGCGGGAGAAGAAACACAAATGTGGCGCAGCGGCACGCGGTGGCTGTGTGTGTTCTCAACGTGGTCCGCTCTGTGGCTGTATAAAGCTCCGCTGCGGGAGCGAGGCATTCGCCTAGAGACCGCCGAGCCGAGGGGCACCTCTGCCGCTGATCGCAGCTCCGATGCTGCAACGGAAGGAAGGAATGTTTTAGTAATTATTCTTTTTATTATTTAAACATCAATCATAGAGTCACATAAGGATTTTAATACAGCAAATATATTAATGAAAGCGTTATATATATATATAGCAGCCAGAGAAAAAGCGATGTAAGCAGATATACCAAATGACATAAGAAATGATGGCTATATATATATATATATATATATATATGTATATATGTGTGTGTGTGTATTTTTTGTTTAAACGTTTTATTGAAAAGGTAAGCAAAGTCCATATATACAAAAAAGTCAACAAACCTCACTCAGGAAGCATTACATCAGCGTGAATTATGAAAAGAAAATATAATCAAATCCCTAGTACAGAATACATTATCATTTACATGCAAACAGTCCTGACATGCTGTAAATTGTCTTTCCAGATGAAAACTTGACTGATCAGTTATAGCTGTTTTTTCCCACCTGATGACCTCACAATACTCAGCTGGGTACAGATAGAGGATGCTTGGATTACCTGATGACCTCACAATACTCAGCTGGGTATAGAGGATGCTAGGATTACCTGATGACCTCACAATACTCAGCTGGGTATAGAGGATGCTGGGATTACGTGATGGCCTCACAATACTCAGGTGGGTATAGAGGATGCTGGGATTACCTGATGACCTCACAATACTCAGCTGGGTATAGAGGATGCTGGGATTACCTGATGACCTCACAATACTCGGCTGGGTATAGAGGATGCTGGGATTACCTGATGACCTCACAATAAACTCGGCTGGGTATAGAGAATGCTAGGATTACCTGATGACCTCACAGTACTCAGCTGGTTATACATAGAGGATGCATGTAGGAAGAATAAGTATATGGAATAGAGAACATACAGGCTAGGTGCACACTTAGCAGAAACGCTAACGTTGCAGAACGGAAGTCAATGGGCCGCAGGAAAAATGCATATAAAAACGCATATGCGTTTTCAAACATGCGTTTTTAAAATTCAGGTTTTGTTGCATAATATTAAAAAACACACATAATGAAAGTCAATGGGAACGCAATGGTATGCATTTTTTATGTTTTATGTTTGCATTTTACATGCGCTTTTATATGCGTTTTTATTTTAAAAAATTGTTTTCTTATGTATTTCCGCTTCCTGTTGTCTTCCTAGGGATTAGCATAAAACGCAATTGAAAAGCGCATACAAAACACATATGGGTTTTGTATATACCAAACACAAATGCATAAAAATGCACACAAACGCTTGAAAAACGCATCTGCAAGGAAAAACCGCAAACGTACTAAAAACACACACAAAAAACCCCACACATGACAGAAAACGCAACCTTTCACACTCTGTTATGTGTGCACCCAGCCTCAGTCAGTTTTAAGCACTAAGTATGAGCTGAGTGTAAAGGTTGCCATACACTTATAGATTTGCAGCAGATTTGACCATCAGATAGATTTATGGCAGATGCCTGTCAAGTCCAATCTGACAGGAATCTATCTGATGTGCCACACAATAGGAACAGATTTCCTGAAATCTATTGAAAATCAATCTAAATGCATTATTGAACCATTAAATCCAATGCAAGGTATACACACTACAACTTACGCCACTCCCACATCAGCCTCTGGCCAAGTTGTGCTCCTCACTAGCAAACCTAAAAACACATCACCTCTTGGTATACATGTTGTTTACTACCCCATCCCCCGAATTCCCATAGATAGTAAACTCACTCATTATTGGACCATTAGAGCCAATGCAACTCTATGGGTCATCGATCAGAAATTGATTCTATCAAATTCCCCATTCGATCGATTTGCGGCCAATTTTCGATCGATTTGATCTATCTGACAGGATGGAAAATTTAGGTCGATCCTGTCAGATAGATCAAATCGATCGAACTTGGCCGCAAATCGATCGAATGGGGAATTTGATAGAATCGATTTCTGATCGATCGATCGCTGAAATCAACCACTGTATGGGCCCCTTAAGTGCATTAGTAACCATAACTGTGGATTCCTGATTGGCCAGTTTGGTGTTAGTAGTTTTCAGATCATCAAATCATATTTGTGATCTGTTCACAGAAATTATGGTAATTAGTAGCCAAATAGAAAGTTATATAAACAGATCACAAATATAATGATTTGATGATCTGAAAACTACTAACACCAAGCAGGCCAATCATGGCAGAACGATGGAACGTTTGACATGTTTAGTAGCCTGGTACACACTTTCAATTATGATTGGCCAATAACTTACCAATTACCACCTATGGCTAGGTCCACACTTGTCAGTTCAGGATCAAATCCGTTTTAAAAGGGTCCTTTTTTATTTTTTTCTCTAAACAAAACAGAGGCTAGGGTAAAGCCACAGGTGACGTTTCCAGTCCATGGAAACGTCAGTGGGGAGGGGGGTCATTCCCCCCTCACCTGGGTCCCCCGTCCCCGCTCTCCCTCCAGCTAGTTGGGGTCCTTGAAAATGTTGCAAATACGGACCGTCCGTTCAGGTTTTAAAAACGGGTCCCCCTGAACGCAGACAGATCCGTTTTTTTTTTATGGGTGAAGAGAACTGCCATCTTTAACACTGGTATCCGTAGCTCCAGTTTTGATCCGGCCTGAAAAACAGAGCCACAGATATGTTAACGGACCAAGTGTGAACCTAGCTATATGTAGTGTGATTGTTTACCTGCACAATCTGCTCATTAAATCCAATATCTGTTGGCTCCCATAGTGCATTTTGGTAAGGTTAGTTAGTGATTGGCCAATCATAATTGAAAGTGTGTACCAGGATTTACTCACTGGGAAGACTACATCCTATAGGTGTTATGCCTGGGTCACACCATGCAATTTCCTTCAGATGGACGGATCGAATTGATAATTTCCAACAGATTAGATCTGATTTCAGATCGTTTTTCCAATTAAACTTTCCAAAAACTTCTACAAAAAATGCATCAGAAACATGATCAGAAATCAGATCAGATTGGACCTGTCAGAAATCATCGTTTGGACCCGTCTATCAGATGGGAAATTGCATGGTGTGTATGTACCAGGCATAACAACTAGCTGGAAGCATCTGAGTCAAGTATCTGATATCTGATCAAGTATGATATGTGTGAAAGTGGAGATTCCATTCTACAATGGGGCACAGTTCCATCTTATCTCTGCTTATTAATATTACTTTTTCTTTATGGTTATGATTGGCTCACAAGGTTATATTCTCTACCTCAGGCTTATTAACTCCTTCCATAGAGTCAGGATCAGGCCCGTTTTGTAGGGCCGTGTGGCCACCCTGAGAGGGGCGCAGTGATGGAGGGGGAGCTGCAGCTGTGGGGAGAGTGGCCCGACCTCTCTCTCCCTTCCTCTCCCGGGCCGCCCTCCATGCTCCCTCTCTGATGCAGAGTAAAGCGCAGCAGGAAGCAATGTAGAGAGTAACAGGAAGCAATGTAGAGAGCAAATCCAATCAATTAGTGGCGCCAATGGTCCACACATGCCCAATTAAGATTGTGATACCTTAAAAATAAAAACACAGACAAGCGGGTCTCCTCATAGTGAGTATTGCCTCAATACAGTACACCCTACTGCCAACACACATTGCGTGAGGGTAATAGCTATCACCAAAAGGCAGGGGATCACCCCCCCCCCCTCAATCGCCGCTCACCGGATGGCTTCTTTCAATAATTACACATCAAACATTTCATTCCGGCTGCACATAAAATACACTGGTATGTTTACATATCACAACACCCGTCCGCCGACACCGGTCACCTCTCACATCCCCAGGCCGCGTCTGGTTCAGTATTCAGTTTGCGTGCGTCCTCCTGACTGAGTCACAATCCTGACGAAATGCGTAGGGCGGAGCTTGGAGGACGCACACAAACTGAATACTGAACCAGACGCGGCCTGGGCATGTGTGAGGTGACCGGTGTCGGCGGATGGGTATTGTGATATGCAAACATACCAGTTTATTTTATGTGCAGCCGGAAGAGTTGGGAGAATTATTAAGCAACATTGGGGTGCTCTTTCGCAGTCGCTCCCCGCTGTCCCTGAGTTCCAGAATCCGCCTTTATTCTCTTACAAAAGGGCCCCTACACTCAGGGATAAACTTGTACACGCTGAAATTAAACCTTCTGACAAAAAATGTGGGGGCTCTAGGAGAGGCATGTATCCGTGCCTTAATTGTGTGCACTGCAACTCAGTTATCAGGAGCAACTTTTTCACTCATCCTAGATTGGGTACCAAGTTTGAGATTAGGAGTATCTATAACTGTGATTCCCAATATGTGATATACATATTGAAGTGCCCTTGTGGCCTTCTCTATGTGGGGGAGACTACTCAAAAATTCAAGATTAGACTGTCTGCTCATAAACATGCTATCCGGGAACGCCTGGTGGAGCAACCAGTGGCCTGTCACTTCGCCCAAGTTAACCATTCTGTTAGTCAGTTACGCTGTCAAATTATTGACAGCGTGCCTCCTTTAAAACGGGCTGGCGATAGACACAGGCTACTGTTACGCCGCGAGGCTCACTGGATACGTGTTCTTGACACTTTGGAACCACGGGGCATGAATCGTGAATACGATCTATTGCCCCTTTTGTGATTCCTTGTAATTTTTTGCAACAATAGATTTTTTTACAACTGATCTCATCTTAAGACCATATCCTTTTTTATCTTTTTTCTTTTATTTTTTCTGGGCATTCTTCCCCTTAATGTCTGTGGTTTGATTTTTATTCCTAATCTGGACTATAGAGATCAAGTGATGTGCTGTGTTTGGATGAGACCCGGTGACTGCTGCTGCGCGGTGGCTATTCTGGGCTGTTTATGCTCTGTGTGTTCCTCTCTACATCCGCATCTCTGCCCCGGCGTGTACATCGCTATGGCAACGTGTAAGCTGGTCTACACGTAGCCATGTGGTGTAACAGCGTGCCGGCCAATTGGTGGACCATGGAGCCACCTGATTGGCCAGGACCACAGTGACGTCATCCACTGGTTTGATAGACGCACGGGGCTCTCTCCGTGGCGTCTTCACTGTTCCCCTGACAACGTCCATGTGACGTTGTAGCACCGCCTACTCGACGCTCAGTTTCCCATCTGGTCCGTGCGACTGGTGGGAGTGGTTCCATCACTGTGACGCCGAGCTGTGGGGCAGACCTGGCGTGATGCGGATGTGGAGTGTGATTGCATATGACGCAGGTGAGTTCTCCTTTTCTCCATTGGCTCCTACATTTTCGTGCATAGTTCCCCATCAGGTCCTCCCTTGTGTGGAGACAGGGGATTGGTCTATTATGTTTTGATAGCCTACAATTGGTGAATTTAAAATGTGGGTGTGTTATATAAACTACTGTTGAAAACTTACACTTTGAGACTGCCATAGCTTGATAAAGGAGCATAACATCTGCTCCGAAACGTCGCTGTTATGTATGACAGTCTTTAATAAAAAGTAAAAGAGCTTTGATGGTGCCGGCTTTACTTCTTTGCTATATGTACTCGAGTGGTGATCGAGCAGCCTGGGCACATCTTCATTAGACCTTCAGCGGGGTGTGCATCTCTTCAGATCTTCATGTGCAGCCGGAATGAAATGTTTGATGTGTAATTATTAAAAGAAGCCATCCGGTGAGTGGGGATTGAGAGGGGGGGTGATCTCCTGCCTTTTGGTGATAGCTATTACCCTCACGCAGTGTGTGTTGGCACTAGGGTGTACTGTATTGAGGCAATACTCACTATGAGGAGACCCTCTTGTCTGTGAGACCTTAAAAATAAAAACACAATCTGAATTGGGCGTGTGTGGACCATTGGCACGTCTAATTGATTGGATTTGTTTCACTGGGACTTGTCTCTGTGCATAGTCAGCAGCCACACAGGAGCTTGAGGACTGAGCGCAACATCACGGTGAAATTGAAAATGTAGAGAGCAACTCACCTGCCTGAGTTCCAATCGCCGGTAACTAGCCGCTGGTCTCCTCCTCTGCATAGCTGCTTATACACACTATACTTCTTGTTTGGGGGTACTGGTTTAGCAGGAAGTATAGTGTGTGTATAAGCGGCTATGCAGAGGAGGAGACCAGCGGCTAGTGACCGGCGATTGGAACACAGGCAGATGCGCTCTACATTGCTTCCTGTTGCTCTCTACATTGCTTCCTGCTGCGCTTTACTCTGCATCAAAGGGGGAGCACGGAGGGCAGCCCGGGAGAGGAAGGAAGGGAGAGGTTGGGTCGCTCTCCCCTCGGCTGACTCCCCCCTCCATGATGGGGAGGAGGGTACCTACCTATCTAGCTGATACTAGGGGCAGCTACCTATCTAACCTATACTGGGGGCACCTACCTATCGAGCCTATACTGGAGGTACCTACCTATCTAACTTATACTGGGGGCACCTACCTATCTAGCCTATCCGGGGAAAAACTACCTATCTAACCTATACGGGGGCAGCCTCCTATCTAGCCTATACTGGGGGTAGCTACCTATCTAACCTATACTGGGGGCACCTACCTATCTAACCAATACTGGGGGCACCTACCTATCTAGCCTATACTGGAGGTACCTACCTATCTAACTTATACTGGGGGCACCTACCTATCTAGCCTATCCGGGGAAAAACTACCTATCTAACCTATACGGGGGCAGCCTCCTATCTAGCCTATACTGGGGGTACCTACCTATCTAACCTATACTGGGGGCACCTACCTATCTAACCTATACTGGGGGCACCTACCTATCTAGCCTATACTGTGGGGCATCTACCTATCTAACCTATACTGGGGGCAGCTACCTATCTAACCTATACTGGGGGCAGCTACCTATCTAACCTATATTGCAGGTACCTACCTATCTAACCTATACTGGGGGCACCTACCTATCTAACCTATATTGCAGGTACCTACCTATCTAACCTATACTGGGGGCAGCTGCCTATCTAACCTATACTGGGGGCAGCTGCCTATCTAACCTATATTGCTGGTACCTACCTATCTAACCTATACTGGGGGCAGCTACCTATCTAACCTATATTGCAGGTACCTACCTATCTAACCTATACTGGGGGCACCTACCTATCTAACCTATATTGCAGGTACCTACCTATCTAACCTATACTGGGGGCACCTACCTATCTAACCAATACAGGGGTACCTACCTATCTAACCTATACTAGGGGCACCTACCCGTCTAGCCTATACTGGGGGGCACCTACCTATCTAACCTATACTGGAAGTACCTGCCTATCTAACCTATACTGGGGGCAGCTGCCTATCTAACCTATATTGCTGGTACCTACCTATCTAACCTATACTGGGGGCAGCTACCTATCTAACCTATATTGCTGGTACCTACCTATCTAACCTATACTGGGGGCAGCTGCCTATCTAACCTATATTGCAGGTACCTACCTGTCTGAAGAATCCCGACGCCGGGTGAAATGCGTCACGTGAGGCTACGGTCATGTGACGGATCTCGGTGTACGGCCTCGCTCTCTCCTCCCAGCATCCTGGTTCCTGCTTCAAAACGCCCGAACAGCTGAAGTAGCCGGTGCACATAAACGGACGGCGGCAGACGAGTGGCACGCAAGGGAACCTGGCATATGGACGTTGCTAGTGCCGGAAGTACCCGCCATTATAGCGTAATACACTTATACAAAAGGACAGGTGAGTCCCGGCAAGTGCCGGTCTGCTTAGAAAAATTGCTGTGGATGTTCTGCATATAAAAAGGGGAGCTAAAGTAAGAGGCTGAAGTCTATTCATCATATGCTATCCATGACATATGGCACATGACCTGGATACCTATAGAGAACATCACAAGGATTGTTAGCATCCTGAGTGTACATAAAGGGGATCCAGAAGAAATACGCTATTGGTAACTGTTGCTTATGCTTGAATAATAGAAGTGCACTCCAAATTCATCTAGCGCTAGGCCTACCATCCTCTATGGGAACCGCAGCCATTTTTATGGTTTTAAATTAGGCAGGGGGGGTTATTCACACTATGCTTTTTGAATAAAAAATATTTTTGATACGTTGTATATGAGGCTCCCTTTTTTGTCATACCTACCTATCTAACCTATACGGGGGGCAGCTACCTATCTATCCTATACTGGAGGCACCTACCTATCTAGCCTATACTGGAGGCACCTACCTATCTAGCCTATACTGGAGGCACCTACCTATCTAGCCTATACTGGGGGCACCTACCTATCTAACCTGTACTGGGGGCACCTACCTATCTAGCCTTTACTGGGGGCAGCTACCTATCTAACCTATATTGGGGGCATCTACCTATCTAACCTATACTGGGGGAACCTACCTATCTAGCCTATACTGCGGGCACCTACCTAGCTAGCCTATACTGGGGGCACCTACCTAGCTAGCCTATACTGGGGCAACTATTCTGGCTACTTATATTGGAGACACCCACCTAGCTAACCTGTACTGGGGGCACCTACCTATCTAACCTATAGCGGTGACACCTGCCTATCTAACCTATGCCGGGACAACAATACTGCATACCTATACTGGAGGCACCTACCTGGCTAACCTATACTGTGGGGACCTATAGCTGGCTACCTATACTGGGGCACCTATGCCTAGCTACCTATACTGAGGGGACTTATAGTTGGCTACCTATACTTAGTGCAACTAGACCTTGCTAACCTATACTGCAGGCCCCTATACCTGGCTCCACGTGGAGGGGGTGCACTTTTCACACCCTCGCCCTGAGTGTATTTTTGCCTAGAAACTGCCCTGGTCAGGATTACCTGATGACCTCACAATACTCAGCTGGGTATAGATAGAGGATGCTGGGAACCTCTGGTCCACGCCCTCTCAGGTGGTGCTTTTCACTGCTGTTCTAGTATGCATGCACATTGGGGAAGAGGACGGAAAGGAAAGCAGATCCTGGTCACTCTGCAGTACTGGAGGCCAGGTGCCAGATTCTGCAGAGTATACATCCTGTAAGACAGTCCTGCAGCTCTACAAATGGGAGAGGTACCGAAAAGTCATTTTTCACCACCATTTACAACTGACTGACAGAGCGTGACTGTATACGGCCCTGAAACATGGTCACACTTGATAGTAATCTGGTGTTACAATTTATAGGATGACAGGGTGGCAACAATTCTCCAGTTATTTCATGCAACAGCTATGAATTGCTGCTATGAATTATTACTCTGTGCTAGTATATGGTCCTGAAAAAAGCATCACACTTGATAGCTACATTTTCCAACAAGTATACACACTACAACTTACGCCACTCCCACATCAGCCTCTGGCCAAGTTGTGCTCCTCACTAGCAAACCTAAAAACACATCACCTCTTGGTATACATGTTGTTTACTACACCATCCCCCGAATTCCCATAGATAGTAAACTCACAAGGACAAGGCTCTCTCAACATGTTGTGTCTTGAAATGTGTTATACATTTTATTCATCATGTAACATTTGTCACTGTAATTACTTTTTCTACCAAGTCTGAATTTTGAGCCAGTGTGTTTATATTTGGTGTATATGTTACGGCCAGAACCTGAAGTTTGGCCACTTCGCGTTCTGGCTGGCCACTTCGGGTTCTGGCCGGCCAATGTGGCTGCTGCGCTGCGGCCAGTGTTAGAAATGAAATGATTCCTGAAAGATGAATGTATTTTCTGGCTGTCTCGCTGAATGTATGAAAAGTTAGTTAATGTTAATGAAATTAAGCCGGCGGCAAATGTAGCAGATGAAGCCGCTGGCTTCAGCTCTGCCTCTCTCTCCTTCCCCTGCCTCTCTCTCCTACTGGCAGCCGGGGGGGACACGCGTGTCCCCGAGAGTCGTTCGTCACACCAGGGAAGCATAGCGGGGAAGGCTGCAGACATTGCTTGTGCCAACACCCGCTCTGCAAGAACGGCAGGATTCCCTGCTGCGACGAACGACTCTCGGGGACACGCGTGTCCCCCCCCCGGCTGCCAGTAGGAGAGAGAGAGAGGCAGGGGGGAGGAGAGAGAGGCAGAGAGGAAGCCGGCGGCTACATTGCTGCCGTCTTAATTTCATTAAATTAATTAACTTTTCATACATTCGGCCGCAGCGAGACGGCCAGAAAATACATTCATCTATCAGGAAACATTTCATTTCTAACACTGGCCGCAGCGCAGTGGCCACTTCGCACATTGGCCGACCAGAACCTGAAACTTCGGGTTCTGGCCGTAACATATAAATTTTTCTATATTACAGTACACCCCATATTTTTACTTACTTTGTACCGCGCACAGTAATTTATTGGTGTTTGGAGTGCTTTTGGTGGGGAGCGTTTCTGCTCTTTGCTGATAGCCGGTATTCAGCAAAGCAATGTGGTAAATCCTTGCAGTGCCTGCGGTGTGCATATGTCGCAAAGGTGCACTGCGTGCAACATTTCGGTGGCAGTTAGAATGCCATTCTCATTCTCTGGAATGAGACTCGAAAAACGCAATCACTGCAACATGGAGCCACAATTGCTTGGTAAAAACGCAATCACACTCCATAGGCGATTGTGATTTTCCTTTTGCGATCTCAATGTTAAACCAGGCCTAAGGGGGACCAACTGGGTCCCAATTATTTATCAGGTGGTTGTCATGGGTTCCAGACTTTACACTTGAGGTTGTAAGAGTGGTACTCATGATGACCACCTATCCCCCTTAACCCCCTTCAAAACTGCCATCCCTTATGCCTCACTCACTCCCTTCCCCCAACCTGCCCTAAGAGTCTACCTTGCCATGGTGGGCCGGCTTACAATCCTATTGGCCAAAATGTGATTTACTTTTAGCCAATTGGATTAGCCAAAGTACTCTGCCAAAAAGAATATAATAAACCATCTGAGAGGGAGATCAACTAATTAGAGCCCTTTTGTATTAGGCACGTTACAATTAAAAAATGGTATCGTGCCCATTTTGCCAATAGCAACAGCACGGCGATGAACATGTAAATTGCATTGCCTGGTTTTTGCTAGTGCAATTGGAATTTTCAATAACTACGATTGTCGGCCTGCATCTTTTTTGTTTTGTTTGCGCTTCTATGCTTTATAACTTTTTCCCAGAACGTCATTGGACAGCACCCCTGGATGAGACTTGTCTCCCTCCCAATCGTGGACAGGAACTGCAAAAGAAAGATTTGCATAACAAATAGGCAGCCATATATAAGCTACTAGCTTACCCTCAGTACTTCAGTTCAGTTTCCTGTCCCGGACGGAATGCAGAGGAGAGGTCTCCAGAGTGCTATCCTTGACAGGTGTTCAGGGGCAACGTCTTTTCAGGGCTCCAGTTAGGCTGATTCAGGTGACAGTGGGAGCCCTGCAGCGTGGAGGAGGCTTCTCCGTACAAGGCAGCGGAGATATAGCGCAGGCGCGCTTGGGAGACAAGGTACTTCCGGGTCTACCCGGAAGTCGTCACGCGCAGCGTCCAGTGTGACTCAGATCAGGCGGCAGGCGGCCGCGGCGGTCATTGCGGATCAGCATCAGCTGATCCGCTAAGGTAACGGTTTACATGCGGCAGGTGCCTCAGAAGGGGGATAATTATGCTAATAAGCTTAAGCAATTAAGCGGCAGGTGCCGCGACTGGCTAACCTTTGAAAGGCTTATGCAAATGAGAAACATGCTAATGAACTGAGTATTCAGGTGGCTGTTTGCATTTCTTTGTATCATGTGATGATTATTTAAATCTGTTTCCTGACTCACTCTGGTTGTCTAAAGTGAGCATGGAGGACGCTACTGGGTCAGCTCCTGCGCAGTCTGCCAGGCCAGCCCAAGATACCTCTCTGGCAAGTACTTATGTACAAATTATACAGTGTGTATATATGTGTATTTTAATATATACTAGAGAGGGTACTAATGGTTGGCTTGTTGTTGTGTTTTTTAGCCAGAAAAACATGAAAAGCCTGGAAAACAGGACAAATCTGACAAATCTTCCACACAGTCTAGTGGATCTAGTAAATCTGTGAAGAAATGTGCCATTTGCTCCTCTCGCTTGTCATCCTCTACCTCAAAAAAGCTGTGCCAGGATTGTACAAACAAACTGGTTAAGGATGAATCACCAGTAATCTTTAAGGATCTGATGGGATGGATGCGGTCAGAAATGTCTTCAGCCATCAAGGAAATTAAAGATTCTGCCATTTCTTCTCAGACTGTAGCTCCCAGTCCTGCTGAAATGCCTGGTCCTAGCAATGAGGTTTCCTGTTAACCTTAATGTCAGTGGTTTATCTCCAATTCCTTTATCTCGTGCTCCTGTACAGGCTAGGAGAAGCAGAGATAGTGAGGTAGAAGGTTCTCAATTTTCTGAGGGAGAAATTTCTGCATTAGATGAAATATCCGAGGGGGAGGAGATGGATAAGACTGAAAAACCACAAAAGTTTGCTTTTTCTACAGAATTAATGAAGGATCTTTTGACATCCATGCATGAAACAATGGGTATTAAATCAGAGCGAAAACCCTTGTCACCCCTTGACCAAATGTATGAGGGTTTGGCGGACCCCCAATCCAGGTTCATCCCGGTCCATTCTACTCTTAAAACTTTGATCAAGAAAGAGTGGCAAAATCCTGAGAAAAGGGCCTTTTGGCCAAAATCTTTATCTAAGCGTTATCCTTTTTCTCCTGATGACCAGGCTTATTGGGGCCCTCCGCCAAAACTAGATCCGTCCTTTTCCAGGGTTTCAAGAAAATCAGACCTTATGTTTGAGGATTTCGGAAACCTTAAAGACCCAATAGACAAGAAAATGGATAATGTTTTGCGTAGGGCTTGGGAGTCTGCTTCATTAACTTTTAAGCCGGCAGTAGCATCGACAGCAGTGAGTCGATCTCTGAAGACTTGGTTGGCAGAATTACAGTATAAAATAGCAAATGGGGTGTCTAGGGAAGAAATCCTTAATGACTTTCCTAAAATCACTAATGCCTCAGATTTTATGGTTGATGCAGCAGACGATACGGTTAAATTAACAGCCCGTACCACCGCACTAGTGAACTCAGCTAGAAGGGGAGTATGGGTTAAGACATGGAATGGGGATAACTCATCCAGATCTAAGCTTTGTGGTATCCCCTGTGAAGGAGATCTTCTGTTTGGGTCTAAGCTGGACGATACACTAGATCGTACAGCAGATAATAAGAAAAATTTCCCAAGGAAGCGCCCCTTTCAGAATAAACGGCCATTTCGGGCCCCCGCTAAAAATGAAACGGATAGTAAATCCTCCAGGGGTAGAAGATGGGCTCCTTACAGGCAACAAGGACCCCGCAATACCGCTACTAATATTAAAAAGACAAACAAACAATGACGCCATCATTCCGGTGGGGGGGAGAATCACCAACTTTTACGAAATATGGCAACAACTATTCACCAATCAATGGTTACTAAACATAATATTAGAGGGTTACAGAATAGAGTTCGAACATCTCCCCCCTCAAAACTTTGTCTTAACACCCTGTCCAAAAGACCCAGCCTTATTAGTAGCCCTCCAGTCAGAAGTAAAGTCTCTTCTTCAGAAAGGAGTAATTCGACAGGTTCCAGCATGTCAAAGAGAACAGGGATTCTACTCCCCAATCTTTCTGGTAAAAAAGCCTCAAGGAGCCTATCGATTGATTCTAAACCTAAAGAAATTGAATCTGAAAATCAAATACAGGAAATTCAGGATGGACAATATTCGATCTGTAGTTCATCTTTTACAGAAGGACGATTTTTTGGCATCCCTAGACCTGAAGGATGCGTATCTACATCTACCAATCCATTTATCCTGCCAACAATACCTGAGGTTTGCCGTGTGGATGGAAGGAGAGGTAAGACATTTTCAATTTAATGCCTTGCCTTTCGGACTATCGTCTGCCCCATGGCTATTTACTAAGGTTATGTCTGAAGTATTAGCTCTTCTCAGGTTAAGACACGTTAATATTGTCGGTTACCTTGATGATTTTTTATTATGGGGTTCTTCTGAAAAATCCGTTAATGATCAGTTTTTTATAACTCTGGGCGTCCTCCAGGAGTTAGGTTGGTTAATTAATTGGGAAAAGTCTGCTCTGATTCCTTCCCAGTGTCTAGAATTTTTGGGTTTCAATATTTCTACCAGAGAAGAGAAACTGTTGTTACCTGATAGGAAGATCATTTCTATTTTTAATAGTATTTTCTCATTTCAGAGATTAAGAAGCATATCGCTAAGAAAAGCCATGGCTCTTCTAGGACTTCTAACCTCTGCCTTTCCGGCGATCCAGTGGGGACAGTTCCATGCGAGATTTCTACAAATATGGATTTTGAAATCTTGGAACAGGTCTCTGGTGACTCTAGACAAGAAGATCATCATTCCACAAAGTGTAAAGACTTCCCTTATCTGGTGGCAACGTCTGGATCATCTATCTCCAGGTCATTTGTGGAATTATCCACAACAGAATACAATCACAACCGATGCCAGTTTGTGGGGTTGGGGAGCCCACTTCAATTCTCTGCCGGCTCAAGGATCATGGAATATGACAATAAGGTCACAGTCATCGAACAACAGGGAGTTGCAAGCAGTATGGCAAGCCTTACTACATTTCGGCCCCCTAATAGAGAATTCTCATGTCAGAATAAGAACAGACAACAGGAGCGTTGTAGCTTTCCTGAACAGGCAAGGGGGCACGAGGAGTCAACCCTTATGGGAAAAGACGGCAAAGATCCTATTCTGGTCGGAGAGAAATCTTTTATCGTTAACTGCGATACATTTAAAGGGAACCTCAAACCACTTGGCGGACTACCTCAGCAGGAGGAAATTAGACTCGAACGAGTGGTCACTAGATCTGGAAGTTTTTCAGCAGGTGACGTTACAATGGGGTTGCCCAGAAGTAGACCTGTTTGCAAGGAGAGCGAATGCGAAATGTCAGCAATTTTGTGCCCTGTTTCCAGAGGACCTACCTTGGAAAGTAGACGCCTTCTCGATCAATTGGGGAGAGTTACTGATGTATGCATTTCCTCCAATTCCATTGCTACCACAAGTAATAAAAAAGATTATTCAGGACAAGGCTCGAGTAATCCTGATAGCTCCACTATGGCCAAAAAGACCATGGTTCACGTCACTAAGAACACTAGCGGTTACAGATCCGATAGTCTTTCCTCCCATACCTCACTTGCTGTCCCAGGGTCCAGTGTGGCATCCGAGTTTAAACAGCCTTCACCTTTCAGCCTGGAAGCTGAATGGGGCATCCTGAAGTCCAAGGGCTTTTCAGACGAACTATCAGAAACTTTGATACAGAGTAGGAAGAAGGTGACTCGAGTAATATACCAAAAGGCCTGGAGAGTGTATAACGAATGGTGCTCGGAAAGATCTTGTGACAATACATCACTTAAATCCGTATTAGAATTTCTTCAGTGTGGATACAAGAAGGGGCTTAGTATAAGCACTCTGAAGGTACAGGTATCTGCTCTAAGCGTATTTCTAGAAAGACGGCTGGCAGAAGAAAATCTAATTTTAAGATTCTTCCAAGCTTTAAAGAGACTGAAACCAGCAATCAGGTCCAGAATACCCTCATGGGATTTAAATACTGTCTTACAGGGGTTATGTGAAGCCCCTTTTGAACCATTATCACAAATTTCGGATAAATTTCTTACTCTAAAAACCTTTTTCCTGCTAGCCATTACTTCAGCTAGAAGAATAGGTGAATTGCAGGCATTGTCTATTAAAGAGCCCTACTGCATCATTTCTGAAGATAGAATTACGTTACGCACGGATGCAGCGTTTCTACCAAAGGTTGTTTCCTCATTTCACAGGAATCAAGAAATCTTCCTTCCTTCCTTTTGTGAGAATCCTAACAATGACAAGGAAAAGAGACTTCATTGCCTGGATGTAAGGAGATGTCTTATACAATATATGGAGAGAACAGGTCCATGGAGAAAAACTGACGCAATGTTCGTTCTATTTGCTGGGAAACAAAGAGGCAACAAGGCGTCCAAAACGACTCTAGCACGATGGATCAGACAGGCTATTACATTGGCATATCAAGCTCAAGGAAAGCAGTTAGGGTCTTCAATTAGAGCTCATTCTACAAGAGGAATATCGACTTCCTGGGCAGAGAGGTCAGGGGCATCAATAGAACAGATATGCAGAGCTGCTACCTGGTCAAGTCACAATACCTTTGTGAGGCATTATCGCCTAAACATCTCAGCCGCAGCAGATTTGTCTTTTGGAAGAAAAGTACTGCAGGCAGTGGTCCCGCCCTAGATCTCATATCTGGTACATCGTCTCATCCAGGGGTGCTGTCCAATGACGTTCTGGGAAAGACAACTTTACTTACGGTAACGTCTTTTCCAGTAGTCAGAAGGACAGCACCCCTGCAACCCGCCCTATTTTTGGGTGGAATAATAATTATGTAAGTAGGCATTTATACCGGTCCGTGTCATCTTTTGTATTAACTGAAGTACTGAGGGTAAGCTAGTAGCTTATATATGGCTGCCTATTTGTTATGCAAATCTTTCTTTTGCAGTTCCTGTCCACGATTGGGAGGGAGACAAGTCTCATCCAGGGGTGCTGTCCTTCTGACTACTGGAAAAGACGTTACCGTAAGTAAAGTTGTCTTTGGTGAGGGTTGGTATGGCTGTGGGAAGGAGGAGGCCATACGTAGAACTTGGGGGTATATTTAAATCATTTTAAATATGCCCCTGAGTTCTACACTGCAGGCTGCAACAATTTGTAATCACCAATAAAATTCTCTTAAGGGCCAGTTCACACTTGGTGTGCTTTTGGTGGGGAGCATTTCTGCTCTTTGCTGATAGCCGGTATTCAGCAAATAAATGTGGTAAATCCTTGCAGTGCCTGCGGTGTGCATATGTCGCAAAGGTGTACTGCGTGCAACATTTCGGTGGCAGTTAGAATGCCATTCTCATTCTCTGGAATGAGACTCAAAAAACGCAATCACTGCAACATGGAGCCACAATTGCTTGGTAAAAACTCAATCACACTCCATAGGCGATTGTGATTTGCCTTTTGAGATCCCAATGTTAAACCAGGCCTAAGGGGGATCACCTGGGTCCGAATTATTTATCAGGTGGTCGTTGTGTTTCCATACTTTACACTTGAGGGTGTAAGAGTGGTACTCATAATGACCACCTATCCCTCTTATCCCCCTTCAAAACTGCCATCCCCTATGCCTCACTCACTCCCTTCCCCCAACCTGCCCTAAGAGTCTACCTTTAAAAACACACGATTGGTTCGCACGATGGCCAGGGGCCCCGGACCTCTCTCACTGGCCGGGGCCCCAAGGCCAATGCGCGATACCTGGAGGGGAGTGTAGGTGGGCCTGGACCTCTCACACCCAGGCTCTGGACCTCTCACATCCAGAAAACCCACCAACACTGCCTCCATACTGAATGCTAAATTCGACACACACAAGCAATAGAACACAGCAATACATGCATGCAGCTACATTTAAGTCGTCAGCAGGTGCTCGTCAGCCAATCAGGATGCACTGTCATACACCCTTTACCTGCCATACCACATCTAGCAGCCATTAGCATTCAGGTGGGAGGCTTCAGTTGGACGCAAATCGCAAGATTGCGTCGCTAGCAGGACCGCCCCGTGCAGGCATCCCTCCCACAGGGGTCCCTCCCTAACCGCTCACCTGTCTGCCATGTCCTAGAGCTGAAAAAAAAAACGTTTAAAAACACACGATTGGTTCGCACGATGGCCAGGGGCCCCGGACCTCTCTCACTGGCCGGGGCCCCAAGGCCAATGCGCGATACCTGGAGGGGAGTGTAGGTGGGCCTGGACCTCTCACACCCAGGCTCTGGACCTCTCACATCCAGAAAACCCACCAACACTGCCTCCATACTGAATGCTAAATTCGACACACACAAGCAATAGAACACAGCAATACATGCATGCAGCTACATTTAAGTCGTCAGCAGGTGCTCGTCAGCCAATCAGGATGCACTGTCATACACCCTTTACCTGCCATACCACATCTAGCAGCCATTAGCATTCAGGTGGGAGGCTTCAGTTGGACGCAAATCGCAAGATTGCGTCGCTAGCAGGACCGCCCCGTGCAGGCATCCCTCCCACAGGGGTCCCTCCCTAACCGCTCACCTGTCTGCCATGTCCTAGAGCTGAAAAAAAAAAACGTTTAAAAACACACGATTGGTTCGCACGATGGCCAGGGGCCCCGGACCTCTCTCACTGGCCGGGGCCCCAAGGCCAATGCGCGATACCTGGAGGGGAGTGTAGGTGGGCCTGGACCTCTCACACCCAGGCTCTGGACCTCTCACATCCAGAAAACCCACCAACACTGCCTCCATACTGAATGCTAAATTCGACACACACAAGCAATAGAACACAGCAATACATGCATGCAGCTACATTTAAGTCGTCAGCAGGTGCTCGTCAGCCAATCAGGATGCACTGTCATACACCCTTTACCTGCCATACCACATCTAGCAGCCATTAGCATTCAGGTGGGAGGCTTCAGTTGGACGCAAATCGCAAGATTGCGTCGCTAGCAGGACCGCCCCGTGCAGGCATCCCTCCCACAGGGGTCCCTCCCTAACCGCTCACCTGTCTGCCATGTCCTAGAGCTGAAAAAAAAACGTTTAAAAACACACGATTGGTTCGCACGATGGCCAGGGGCCCCGGACCTCTCTCACTGGCCGGGGCCCCAAGGCCAATGCGCGATACCTGGAGGGGAGTGTAGGTGGGCCTGGACCTCTCACACCCAGGCTCTGGAACTCTCACATCCAGAAAACCCACCAACACTGCCTCCATACTGAATGCTAAATTCGACACACACAAGCAATAGAACACAGCAATACATGCATGCAGCTACATTTAAGTCGTCAGCAGGTGCTCGTCAGCCAATCAGGATGCACTGTCATACACCCTTTACCTGCCATACCACATCTAGCAGCCATTAGCATTCAGGTGGGAGGCTTCAGTTGGACGCAAATCGCAAGATTGCGTCGCTAGCAGGACCGCCCCGTGCAGGCATCCCTCCCACAGGGGTCCCTCCCTAACCGCTCACCTGTCTGCCATGTCCTAGAGCTGAAAAAAAAACGTTTAAAAACACACGATTGGTTCGCACAATGGCCAGGGGCCCCGGACCTCTCTCACTGGCCGGGGCCCCAAGGCCAATGCGCGATACCTGGAGGGGAGTGTAGGTGGGCCTGGACCTCTCACACCCAGGCTCTGGACCTCTCACATCCAGAAAACCCACCAACACTGCCTCCATACTGAATGCTAAATTCGACACACACAAGCAAAAGAACACAGCAATACATGCATGCAGCTACATTTAAGTCGTCAGCAGGTGCTCGTCAGCCAATCAGGATGCACTGTCATACACCCTTTACCTGCCATACCACATCTAGCAGCCATTAGCATTCAGGTGGGAGGCTTCAGTTGGACGCAAATCGCAAGATTGCGTCACTAGCAGGACCGCCCCGTGCAGGCATCCCTCCCACAGGGGTCCCTCCCTAACCGCTCACCTGTCTGCCATGTCCTAGAGCTGAAAAAAAAACGTTTAAAAACACACGATTGGTTCGCACGATGGCCAGGGGCCCCGGACCTCTCTCACTGGCCGGGGCCCCAAGGCCAATGCGCGATACCTGGAGGGGAGTGTAGGTGGGCCTGGACCTCTCACACCCAGGCTCTGGACCTCTCACATCCAGAAAACCCACCAACACTGCCTCCATACTGAATGCTAAATTTGACACACACAAGCAATAGAACACAGCAATACATGCATGCAGCTACATTTAAGTCGTCAGCAGGTGCTCGTCAGCCAATCAGGATGCACTGTCATACACCCTTTACCTGCCATACCACATTTAGCAGCCATTAGCATTCAGGTGGGAGGCTTCAGTTGGACGCAAATCGCAAGATTGCGTCGCTAGCAGGACCGCCCCGTGCAGGCATCCCTCCCACAGGGGTCCCTCCCTAACCGCTCACCTGTCTGCCATGTCCTAGAGCTGAAAAAAAACCGTTTAAAAACACACGATTGGTTCGCACGATGGCCAGGGGCCCCGGACCTCTCTCACTGGCCGGGGCCCCAAGGCCAATGCGCGATACCTGGAGGGGAGTGTAGGTGGGCCTGGACCTCTCACACCCAGGCTCTGGACCTCTCACATCCAGAAAACCCACCAACACTGCCTCCATACTGAATGCTAAATTCGACACACACAAGCAATAGAACACAGCAATACATGCATACAGCTACATTTAAGTCGTCAGCAGGTGCTCGTCAGCCAATCAGGATGCACTGTCATACACCCTTTACCTGCCATACCACATCTAGCAGCCATTAGCATTCAGGTGGGAGGCTTCAGTTGGACGCAAATCGCAAGATTGCGTCGCTAGCAGGACCGCCCCGTGCAGGCATCCCTCCCACAGGGGTCCCTCCCTAACCGCTCACCTGTCTGCCATGTCCTAGAGCTGAAAAAAAAAACGTTTAAAAACACACGATTGGTTCGCACGATGGCCAGGGGCCCCGGACCTCTCTCACTGGCCGGGGCCCCAAGGCCAATGCGCGATACCTGGAGGGGAGTGTAGGTGGGCCTGGACCTCTCACACCCAGGCTCTGGACCTCTCACATCCAGAAAACCCACCAACACTGCCTCCATACTGAATGCTAAATTCGACACACACAAGCAATAGAACACAGCAATACATGCATGCAGCTACATTTAAGTCGTCAGCAGGTGCTCGTCAGCCAATCAGGATGCACTGTCATACACCCTTTACCTGCCATACCACATCTAGCAGCCATTAGCATTCAGGTGGGAGGCTTCAGTTGGACGCAAATCGCAAGATTGCGTCGCTAGCAGGACCGCCCCGTGCAGGCATCCCTCCCACAGGGGTCCCTCCCTAACCGCTCACCTGTCTGCCATGTCCTAGAGCTGAAAAAAAAACGTTTAAAAACACACGATTGGTTCGCACGATGGCCAGGGGCCCCGGACCTCTCTCACTGGCCGGGGCCCCTGGCCAATGCGCGATACCTGGAGGGGAGTGTAGGTGGGCCTGGACCTCTCACACCCAGGCTCTGGACCTCTCACATCCAGAAAACCCACCAACACTGCCTCCATACTGAATGCTAAATTCGACACACACAAGCAATAGAACACAGCAATACATGCATGCAGCTACATTTAAGTCGTCAGCAGGTGCTCGTCAGCCACTCAGGATGCACTGTCATACACCCTTTACCTGCCATACCACATCTAGCAGCCATTAGCATTCAGGTGGGAGGCTTCAGTTGGACGCAAATCGCAAGATTGCGTCGCTAGCAGGACCGCCCCGTGCAGGCATCCCTCCCACAGGGGTCCCTCCCTAACCGCTCACCTGTCTGCCATGTCCTAGAGCTGAAAAAAAAACGTTTAAAAACACACGATTGGTTCGCACAATGGCCAGGGGCCCCGGACCTCTCTCACTGGCCGGGGCCCCAAGGCCAATGCGCGATACCTGGAGGGGAGTGTAGGTGGGCCTGGACCTCTCACACCCAGGCTCTGGACCTCTCACATCCAGAAAACCCACCAACACTGCCTCCATACTGAATGCTAAATTCGACACACACAAGCAATAGAACACAGCAATACATGCATGCAGCTACATTTAAGTCGTCAGCAGGTGCTCGTCAGCCACTCAGGATGCACTGTCATACACCCTTTACCTGCCATACCACATCTAGCAGCCATTAGCATTCAGGTGGGAGGCTTCAGTTGGACGCAAATCGCAAGATTGCGTCGCTAGCAGGACCTCCCCGTGCAGGCATCCCTCCCACAGGGGTCCCTCCCTAACCGCTCACCTGTCTGCCATGTCCTAGAGCTGAAAAAAAAACGTTTAAAAACACACGATTGGTTCGCACGATGGCCAGGGGCCCCGGACCTCTCTCACTGGCCGGGGCCCCAAGGCCAATGCGCGATACCTGGAGGGGAGTGTAGGTGGGCCTGGACCTCTCACACCCAGGCTCTGGACCTCTCACATCCAGAAAACCCACCAACACTGCCTCCATACTGAATGCTAAATTCGACACACACAAGCAATAGAACACAGCAATACATGCATGCAGCTACATTTAAGTCGTCAGCAGGTGCTCGTCAGCCAATCAGGATGCACTGTCATACACCCTTTACCTGCCATACCACATCTAGCAGCCATTAGCATTCAGGTGGGAGGCTTCAGTTGGACGCAAATCGCAAGATTGCGTCGCTAGCAGGACCGCCCCGTGCAGGCATCCCTCCCACAGGGGTCCCTCCCTAACCGCTCACCTGTCTGCCATGTCCTAGAGCTGAAAAAAAACCGTTTAAAAACACACGATTGGTTCGCACGATGGCCAGGGGCCCCGGACCTCTCTCACTGGCCGGGGCCCCAAGGCCAATGCGCGATACCTGGAGGGGAGCTTAGGTGGGCCTGGACCTCTCACACCCAGGCTCTGGACCTCTCACATCCAGAAAACCCACCAACACTGCCTCCATACTGAATGCTAAATTCGACACACACAAGCAATAGAACACAGCAATACATGCATGCAGCTACATTTAAGTCGTCAGCAGGTGCTCGTCAGCCACTCAGGATGCACTGTCATACACCCTTTACCTGCCATACCACATCTAGCAGCCATTAGCATTCAGGTGGGAGGCTTCAGTTGGACGCAAATCGCAAGATTGCGTCGCTAGCAGGACCGCCCCGTGCAGGCATCCCTCCCACAGGGGTCCCTCCCTAACCGCTCACCTGTCTGCCATGTCCTAGAGCTGAAAAAAAAACGTTTAAAAACACACGATTGGTTCGCACAATGGCCAGGGGCCCCGGACCTCTCTCACTGGCCGGGGCCCCAAGGCCAATGCGCGATACCTGGAGGGGAGTGTAGGTGGGCCTGGACCTCTCACACCCAGGCTCTGGACCTCTCACATCCAGAAAACCCACCAACACTGCCTCCATACTGAATGCTAAATTCGACACACACAAGCAATAGAACACAGCAATACATGCATGCAGCTACATTTAAGTCGTCAGCAGGTGCTCGTCAGCCAATCAGGATGCACTGTCATACACCCTTTACCTGCCATACCACATCTAGCAGCCATTAGCATTCAGGTGGGAGGCTTCAGTTGGACGCAAATCGCAAGATTGCGTAACTAGCAGGACCGCCCCGTGCAGGCATCCCTCCCACAGGGGTCCCTCCCTAACCGCTCACCTGTCTGCCATGTCCTAGAGCTGAAAAAAAAAAACGTTTAAAAACACACGATTGGTTCGCACGATGGCCAGGGGCCCCGGACCTCTCTCACTGGCCGGGGCCCCAAGGCCAATGCGCGATACCTGGAGGGGAGTGTAGGTGGGCCTGGACCTCTCACACCCAGGCTCTGGACCTCTCACATCCAGAAAACCCACCAACACTGCCTCCATACTGAATGCTAAATTTGACACACACAAGCAATAGAACACAGCAATACATGCATGCAGCTACATTTAAGTCGTCAGCAGGTGCTCGTCAGCCAATCAGGATGCACTGTCATACACCCTTTACCTGCCATACCACATTTAGCAGCCATTAGCATTCAGGTGGGAGGCTTCAGTTGGACGCAAATCGCAAGATTGCGTCGCTAGCAGGACCGCCCCGTGCAGGCATCCCTCCCACAGGGGTCCCTCCCTAACCGCTCACCTGTCTGCCATGTCCTAGAGCTGAAAAAAAAAACGTTTAAAAACACACGATTGGTTCGCACGATGGCCAGGGGCCCCGGACCTCTCTCACTGGCCGGGGCCCCAAGGCCAATGCGCGATACCTGGAGGGGAGTGTAGGTGGGCCTGGACCTCTCACACCCAGGCTCTGGACCTCTCACATCCAGAAAACCCACCAACACTGCCTCCATACTGAATGCTAAATTCGACACACACAAGCAATAGAACACAGCAATACATGCATGCAGCTACATTTAAGTCGTCAGCAGGTGCTCGTCAGCCAATCAGGATGCACTGTCATACACCCTTTACCTGCCATACCACATCTAGCAGCCATTAGCATTCAGGTGGGAGGCTTCAGTTGGACGCAAATCGCAAGATTGCGTCGCTAGCAGGACCGCCCCGTGCAGGCATCCCTCCCACAGGGGTCCCTCCCTAACCGCTCACCTGTCTGCCATGTCCTAGAGCTGAAAAAAAAAAACGTTTAAAAACACACGATTGGTTCGCACGATGGCCAGGGGCCCCGGACCTCTCTCACTGGCCGGGGCCCCAAGGCCAATGCGCGATACCTGGAGGGGAGTGTAGGTGGGCCTGGACCTCTCACACCCAGGCTCTGGACCTCTCACATCCAGAAAACCCACCAACACTGCCTCCATACTGAATGCTAAATTCGACACACACAAGCAATAGAACACAGCAATACATGCATGCAGCTACATTTAAGTCGTCAGCAGGTGCTCGTCAGCCAATCAGGATGCACTGTCATACACCCTTTACCTGCCATACCACATCTAGCAGCCATTAGCATTCAGGTGGGAGGCTTCAGTTGGACGCAAATCGCAAGATTGCGTCGCTAGCAGGACCGCCCCGTGCAGGCATCCCTCCCACAGGGGTCCCTCCCTAACCGCTCACCTGTCTGCCATGTCCTAGAGCTGAAAAAAAAACGTTTAAAAACACACGATTGGTTCGCACGATGGCCAGGGGCCCCGGACCTCTCTCACTGGCCGGGGCCCCAAGGCCAATGCGCGATACCTGGAGGGGAGTGTAGGTGGGCCTGGACCTCTCACACCCAGGCTCTGGACCTCTCACATCCAGAAAACCCACCAACACTGCCTCCATACTGAATGCTAAATTCGACACACACAAGCAAAAGAACACAGCAATACATGCATGCAGCTACATTTAAGTCGTCAGCAGGTGCTCGTCAGCCAATCAGGATGCACTGTCATACACCCTTTACCTGCCATACCACATCTAGCAGCCATTAGCATTCAGGTGGGAGGCTTCAGTTGGACGCAAATCGCAAGATTGCGTCACTAGCAGGACCGCCCCGTGCAGGCATCCCTCCCACAGGGGTCCCTCCCTAACCGCTCACCTGTCTGCCATGTCCTAGAGCTGAAAAAAAAACGTTTAAAAACACACGATTGGTTCGCACGATGGCCAGGGGCCCCGGACCTCTCTCACTGGCCGGGGCCCCAAGGCCAATGCGCGATACCTGGAGGGGAGTGTAGGTGGGCCTGGACCTCTCACACCCAGGCTCTGGACCTCTCACATCCAGAAAACCCACCAACACTGCCTCCATACTGAATGCTAAATTTGACACACACAAGCAATAGAACACAGCAATACATGCATGCAGCTACATTTAAGTCGTCAGCAGGTGCTCGTCAGCCAATCAGGATGCACTGTCATACACCCTTTACCTGCCATACCACATTTAGCAGCCATTAGCATTCAGGTGGGAGGCTTCAGTTGGACGCAAATCGCAAGATTGCGTCGCTAGCAGGACCGCCCCGTGCAGGCATCCCTCCCACAGGGGTCCCTCCCTAACCGCTCACCTGTCTGCCATGTCCTAGAGCTGAAAAAAAAACGTTTAAAAACACACGATTGGTTCGCACGATGGCCAGGGGCCCCGGACCTCTCTCACTGGCCGGGGCCCCAAGGCCAATGCGCGATACCTGGAGGGGAGTGTAGGTGGGCCTGGACCTCTCACACCCAGGCTCTGGACCTCTCACATCCAGAAAACCCACCAACACTGCCTCCATACTGAATGCTAAATTCGACACACACAAGCAATAGAACACAGCAATACATGCATACAGCTACATTTAAGTCGTCAGCAGGTGCTCGTCAGCCAATCAGGATGCACTGTCATACACCCTTTACCTGCCATACCACATCTAGCAGCCATTAGCATTCAGGTGGGAGGCTTCAGTTGGACGCAAATCGCAAGATTGCGTCGCTAGCAGGACCGCCCCGTGCAGGCATCCCTCCCACAGGGGTCCCTCCCTAACCGCTCACCTGTCTGCCATGTCCTAGAGCTGAAAAAAAAAAACGTTTAAAAACACACGATTGGTTCGCACGATGGCCAGGGGCCCCGGACCTCTCTCACTGGCCGGGGCCCCAAGGCCAATGCGCGATACCTGGAGGGGAGTGTAGGTGGGCCTGGACCTCTCACACCCAGGCTCTGGACCTCTCACATCCAGAAAACCCACCAACACTGCCTCCATACTGAATGCTAAATTCGACACACACAAGCAATAGAACACAGCAATACATGCATGCAGCTACATTTAAGTCGTCAGCAGGTGCTCGTCAGCCAATCAGGATGCACTGTCATACACCCTTTACCTGCCATACCACATCTAGCAGCCATTAGCATTCAGGTGGGAGGCTTCAGTTGGACGCAAATCGCAAGATTGCGTCGCTAGCAGGACCGCCCCGTGCAGGCATCCCTCCCACAGGGGTCCCTCCCTAACCGCTCACCTGTCTGCCATGTCCTAGAGCTGAAAAAAAAACGTTTAAAAACACACGATTGGTTCGCACAATGGCCAGGGGCCCCGGACCTCTCTCACTGGCCGGGGCCCCAAGGCCAATGCGCGATACCTGGAGGGGAGTGTAGGTGGGCCTGGACCTCTCACACCCAGGCTCTGGAACTCTCACATCCAGAAAACCCACCAACACTGCCTCCATACTGAATGCTAAATTCGACACACACAAGCAATAGAACACAGCAATACATGCATGCAGCTACATTTAAGTCGTCAGCAGGTGCTCGTCAGCCAATCAGGATGCACTGTCATACACCCTTTACCTGCCATACCACATCTAGCAGCCATTAGCATTCAGGTGGGAGGCTTCAGTTGGACGCAAATCGCAAGATTGCGTCGCTAGCAGGACCGCCCCGTGCAGGCATCCCTCCCACAGGGGTCCCTCCCTAACCGCTCACCTGTCTGCCATGTCCTAGAGCTGAAAAAAAAACGTTTAAAAACACACGATTGGTTCGCACGATGGCCAGGGGCCCCGGACCTCTCTCACTGGCCGGGGCCCCTGGCCAATGCGCGATACCTGGAGGGGAGTGTAGGTGGGCCTGGACCTCTCACACCCAGGCTCTGGACCTCTCACATCCAGAAAACCCACCAACACTGCCTCCATACTGAATGCTAAATTCGACACACACAAGCAATAGAACACAGCAATACATGCATGCAGCTACATTTAAGTCGTCAGCAGGTGCTCGTCAGCCACTCAGGATGCACTGTCATACACCCTTTACCTGCCATACCACATCTAGCAGCCATTAGCATTCAGGTGGGAGGCTTCAGTTGGACGCAAATCGCAAGATTGCGTCGCTAGCAGGACCGCCCCGTGCAGGCATCCCTCCCACAGGGGTCCCTCCCTAACCGCTCACCTGTCTGCCATGTCCTAGAGCTGAAAAAAAAACGTTTAAAAACACACGATTGGTTCGCACAATGGCCAGGGGCCCCGGACCTCTCTCACTGGCCGGGGCCCCAAGGCCAATGCGCGATACCTGGAGGGGAGTGTAGGTGGGCCTGGACCTCTCACACCCAGGCTCTGGACCTCTCACATCCAGAAAACCCACCAACACTGCCTCCATACTGAATGCTAAATTCGACACACACAAGCAATAGAACACAGCAATACATGCATGCAGCTACATTTAAGTCGTCAGCAGGTGCTCGTCAGCCACTCAGGATGCACTGTCATACACCCTTTACCTGCCATACCACATCTAGCAGCCATTAGCATTCAGGTGGGAGGCTTCAGTTGGACGCAAATCGCAAGATTGCGTCGCTAGCAGGACCTCCCCGTGCAGGCATCCCTCCCACAGGGGTCCCTCCCTAACCGCTCACCTGTCTGCCATGTCCTAGAGCTGAAAAAAAAACGTTTAAAAACACACGATTGGTTCGCACGATGGCCAGGGGCCCCGGACCTCTCTCACTGGCCGGGGCCCCAAGGCCAATGCGCGATACCTGGAGGGGAGTGTAGGTGGGCCTGGACCTCTCACACCCAGGCTCTGGACCTCTCACATCCAGAAAACCCACCAACACTGCCTCCATACTGAATGCTAAATTCGACACACACAAGCAATAGAACACAGCAATACATGCATGCAGCTACATTTAAGTCGTCAGCAGCTGCTCGTCAGCCACTCAGGATGCACTGTCATACACCCTTTACCTGCCATACCACATCTAGCAGCCATTAGCATTCAGGTGGGAGGCTTCAGTTGGACGCAAATCGCAAGATTGCGTCGCTAGCAGGACCGCCCCGTGCAGGCATCCCTCCCACAGGGGTCCCTCCCTAACCGCTCACCTGTCTGCCATGTCCTAGAGCTGAAAAAAAAACGTTTAAAAACACACGATTGGTTCGCACGATGGCCAGGGGCCCCGGACCTCTCTCACTGGCCGGGGCCCCAAGGCCAATGCGCGATACCTGGAGGGGAGTGTAGGTGGGCCTGGACCTCTCACACCCAGGCTCTGGACCTCTCACATCCAGAAAACCCACCAACACTGCCTCCATACTGAATGCTAAATTCGACACACACAAGCAATAGAACACAGCAATACATGCATACAGCTACATTTAAGTCGTCAGCAGGTGCTCGTCAGCCAATCAGGATGCACTGTCATACACCCTTTACCTGCCATACCACATCTAGCAGCCATTAGCATTCAGGTGGGAGGCTTCAGTTGGACGCAAATCGCAAGATTGCGTCGCTAGCAGGACCGCCCCGTGCAGGCATCCCTCCCACAGGGGTCCCTCCCTAACCGCTCACCTGTCTGCCATGTCCTAGAGCTGAAAAAAAAACGTTTAAAAACACACGATTGGTTCGCACGATGGCCAGGGGCCCCGGACCTCTCTCACTGGCCGGGGCCCCAAGGCCAATGCGCGATACCTGGAGGGGAGTGTAGGTGGGCCTGGACCTCTCACACCCAGGCTCTGGACCTCTCACATCCAGAAAACCCACCAACACTGCCTCCATACTGAATGCTAAATTCGACACACACAAGCAATAGAACACAGCAATACATGCATGCAGCTACATTTAAGTCGTCAGCAGGTGCTCGTCAGCCAATCAGGATGCACTGTCATACACCCTTTACCTGCCATACCACATCTAGCAGCCATTAGCATTCAGGTGGGAGGCTTCAGTTGGACGCAAATCGCAAGATTGCGTCGCTAGCAGGACCGCCCCGTGCAGGCATCCCTCCCACAGGGGTCCCTCCCTAACCGCTCACCTGTCTGCCATGTCCTAGAGCTGAAAAAAAACCGTTTAAAAACACACGATTGGTTCGCACGATGGCCAGGGGCCCCGGACCTCTCTCACTGGCCGGGGCCCCAAGGCCAATGCGCGATACCTGGAGGGGAGCTTAGGTGGGCCTGGACCTCTCACACCCAGGCTCTGGACCTCTCACATCCAGAAAACCCACCAACACTGCCTCCATACTGAATGCTAAATTCGACACACACAAGCAATAGAACACAGCAATACATGCATGCAGCTACATTTAAGTCGTCAGCAGGTGCTCGTCAGCCACTCAGGATGCACTGTCATACACCCTTTACCTGCCATACCACATCTAGCAGCCATTAGCATTCAGGTGGGAGGCTTCAGTTGGACGCAAATCGCAAGATTGCGTCGCTAGCAGGACCGCCCCGTGCAGGCATCCCTCCCACAGGGGTCCCTCCCTAACCGCTCACCTGTCTGCCATGTCCTAGAGCTGAAAAAAAAACGTTTAAAAACACACGATTGGTTCGCACAATGGCCAGGGGCCCCGGACCTCTCTCACTGGCCGGGGCCCCAAGGCCAATGCGCGATACCTGGAGGGGAGTGTAGGTGGGCCTGGACCTCTCACACCCAGGCTCTGGACCTCTCACATCCAGAAAACCCACCAACACTGCCTCCATACTGAATGCTAAATTCGACACACACAAGCAATAGAACACAGCAATACATGCATGCAGCTACATTTAAGTCGTCAGCAGGTGCTCGTCAGCCAATCAGGATGCACTGTCATACACCCTTTACCTGCCATACCACATCTAGCAGCCATTAGCATTCAGGTGGGAGGCTTCAGTTGGACGCAAATCGCAAGATTGCGTAACTAGCAGGACCGCCCCGTGCAGGCATCCCTCCCACAGGGGTCCCTCCCTAACCGCTCACCTGTCTGCCATGTCCTAGAGCTGAAAAAAAAAACGTTTAAAAACACACGATTGGTTCGCACGATGGCCAGGGGCCCCGGACCTCTCTCACTGGCCGGGGCCCCAAGGCCAATGCGCGATACCTGGAGGGGAGTGTAGGTGGGCCTGGACCTCTCACACCCAGGCTCTGGACCTCTCACATCCAGAAAACCCACCAACACTGCCTCCATACTGAATGCTAAATTTGACACACACAAGCAATAGAACACAGCAATACATGCATGCAGCTACATTTAAGTCGTCAGCAGGTGCTCGTCAGCCAATCAGGATGCACTGTCATACACCCTTTACCTGCCATACCACATTTAGCAGCCATTAGCATTCAGGTGGGAGGCTTCAGTTGGACGCAAATCGCAAGATTGCGTCGCTAGCAGGACCGCCCCGTGCAGGCATCCCTCCCACAGGGGTCCCTCCCTAACCGCTCACCTGTCTGCCATGTCCTAGAGCTGAAAAAAAACCGTTTAAAAACACACGATTGGTTCGCACGATGGCCAGGGGCCCCGGACCTCTCTCACTGGCCGGGGCCCCAAGGCCAATGCGCGATACCTGGAGGGGAGTGTAGGTGGGCCTGGACCTCTCACACCCAGGCTCTGGACCTCTCACATCCAGAAAACCCACCAACACTGCCTCCATACTGAATGCTAAATTCGACACACACAAGCAATAGAACACAGCAATACATGCATGCAGCTACATTTAAGTCGTCAGCAGGTGCTCGTCAGCCAATCAGGATGCACTGTCATACACCCTTTACCTGCCATACCACATCTAGCAGCCATTAGCATTCAGGTGGGAGGCTTCAGTTGGACGCAAATCGCAAGATTGCGTCGCTAGCAGGACCGCCCCGTGCAGGCATCCCTCCCACAGGGGTCCCTCCCTAACCGCTCACCTGTCTGCCATGTCCTAGAGCTGAAAAAAAAACGTTTAAAAACACACGATTGGTTCACACGATGGCCAGGGGCCCCGGACCTCTCTCACTGGCCGGGGCCCCAAGGCCAATGCGCGATACCTGGAGGGGAGTGTAGGTGGGCCTGGACCTCTCACACCCAGGCTCTGGACCTCTCACATCCAGAAAACCCACCAACACTGCCTCCATACTGAATGCTAAATTCGACACACACAAGCAATAGAACACAGCAATACATGCATGCAGCTACATTTAAGTCATCAGCAGGTGCTCGTCAGCCACTCAGGATGCACTGTCATACACCCTTTACCTGCCATACCACATCTAGCAGCCATTAGCATTCAGGTGGGAGGCTTCAGTTGGACGCAAATCGCAAGATTGCGTCGCTAGCAGGACCGCCCCGTGCAGGCATCCCTCCCACAGGGGTCCCTCCCTAACCGCTCACCTGTCTGCCATGTCCTAGAGCTGAAAAAAAAACGTTTAAAAACACACGATTGGTTCGCACGATGGCCAGGGGCCCCGGACCTCTCTCACTGGCCGGGGCCCCAAGGCCAATGCGCGATACCTGGAGGGGAGTGTAGGTGGGTCTGGACCTCTCACACCCAGGCTCTGGACCTCTCACATCCAGAAAACCCACCAACACTGCCTCCATACTGAATGCTAAATTCGACACACACAAGCAATAGAACACAGCAATACATGCATGCAGCTACATTTAAGTCGTCAGCAGGTGCTCGTCAGCCAATCAGGATGCACTGTCATACACCCTTTACCTGCCATACCACATCTAGCAGCCATTAGCATTCAGGTGGGAGGCTTCAGTTGGACGCAAATCGCAAGATTGCGTCGCTAGCAGGACCGCCCCGTGCAGGCATCCCTCCCACAGGGGTCCCTCCCTAACCGCTCACCTGTCTGCCATGTCCTAGAGCTGAAAAAAAAAACGTTTAAAAACACACGATTGGTTCGCACGATGGCCAGGGGCCCCGGACCTCTCTCACTGACCGGGGCCCCAAGGCCAATGCGCGATACCTGGAGGGGAGTGTAGGTGGGCCTGGACCTCTTACACCCAGGCTCTGGACCTCTCACATCCAGAAAACCCACCAACACTGCCTCCATACTGAATGCTAAATTCGACACACACAAGCAATAGAACACAGCAATACATGCATGCAGCTACATTTAAGTCGTCAGCAGGTGCTCGTCAGCCAATCAGGATGCACTGTCATACACCCTTTACCTGCCATACCACATCTAGCAGCCATTAGCATTCAGGTGGGAGGCTTCAGTTGGACGCAAATCGCAAGATTGCGTCGCTAGCAGGACCGCCCCGTGCAGGCATCCCTCCCACAGGGGTCCCTCCCTAACCGCTCACCTGTCTGCCATGTCCTAGAGCTGAAAAAAAAACGTTTAAAAACACACGATTGGTTCGCACGATGGCCAGGGGCCCCGGACCTCTCTCACTGGCCGGGGCCCCAAGGCCAATGCGCGATACCTGGGGGGGAGTGTAGGTGGGCCTTGACCTCTCACACCCAGGCTCTGGACCTCTCACATCCAGAAAACCCACCAACACTGCAACCATACTGAATGCTAAATTCGACACACACAAGCAATAGAAAACAGCAATACATGCATGCAGCTACATTTAAGTCCTCAGCAGGTGCTCGTCAGCCAATCAGGATGCACTGTCATACACCCTTTACCTGCCATACCACATCTAGCAGCCATTAGCATTCAGGTGGGAGGCTTCAGTTGGACGCAAATCGCAAGATTGCGTTGCTAGCAGGACCGCCCCGTGCAGGCATCCCTCCCACAGGGGTCCCTCCCTAACCGCTCACCTGTCTGTCATGTCCTAGAGCTGAAAAAAAAACGTTTAAAAACACACGATTGGTTTGCACGATGGCCAGGGGCCCCGGACCTCTCTCACTGGCCGGGGCCCCAAGGTCAATGCGCGATACCTGGTGGGGAGTGTAGGTGGGCCTGGACCTCTTACACCCAGGCTCTGGACCTCTTACATCCAGAAAACCCACCAACACTGCCTCCATACTGAATGCTAAATTCGACACACACAAGCAATAGAACACAGCAATACATGCATGCAGCTACATTTAAGTCGTCAGCAGGTGCTCGTCAGCCAATCAGGATGCACTGTCATACACCCTTTACCTGCCATACCACATCTAGCAGCCATTAGCATTCAGGTGGGAGGCTTCAGTTGGACGCAAATCGCAAGATTGCGTCGCTAGCAGGACCGCCCCGTGCAGGCATCCCTCCCACAGGGGTCCCTCCCTAACCGCTCACCTGTCTGCCATGTCCTAGAGCTGAAAAAAAAACGTTTAAAAACACACGATTGGTTCGCACGATGGCCAGGGGCCCCGGACCTCTCTCACTGGCCGGGGCCCCAAGGCCAATGCGCGATACCTGGAGGGGAGTGTAGGTGGGCCTGGACCTCTCACACCCAGGCTCTGGACCTCTCACATCCAGAAAACCCACCAACACTGCCTCCATACTGAATGCTAAATTCGACACACACAAGCAATAGAACACAGCAATACATGCATGCAGCTACATTTAAGTCGTCAGCAGGTGCTCGTCAGCCACTCAGGATGCACTGTCATACACCCTTTACCTGCCATACCACATCTAGCAGCCATTAGCATTCAGGTGGGAGGCTTCAGTTGGACGCAAATCGCAAGATTGCGTCGCTAGCAGGACCGCCCCGTGCAGGCATCCCTCCCACAGGGGTCCCTCCCTAACCACTCACCTGTCTGCCATGTCCTAGAGCTGAAAAAAAACCGTTTAAAAACACACGATTGGTTCGCACGATGGCCAGGGGCACCGGACCTCTCTCACTGGCCGGGGCCCCAAGGCCAATGCGTGATACCTGGAGGGGAGTGTAGGTGGGCCTGGACCTCTCACACCCAGGCTCTGGACCTCTCACATCCAGAAAACCCACCAACACTGCCTCCATACTGAATGCTAAATTCGACACACACAAGCAATAGAACACAGCAATACATGCATGCAGCTACATTTAAGTCGTCACCCAGGCTCTGGACCTCTCACATCCAGAAAACCCACCAACACTGCCTCCATACTGAATGCTAAATTCGACACACACAAGCAATAGAACACAGCAATACATGCATGCAGCTAAATTTAAGTCGTCAGCAGGTGCTCGTCAGCCAATCAGGATGCACTGTCATACACCCTTTACCTGCCATACCACATCTAGCAGCCATTAGCATTCAGGTGGGAGGCTTCAGTTGGACGCAAATCGCAAGATTGCGTCGCTAGCAGGACCGCCCCGTGCAGGCATCCCTCCCACAGGGGTCCCTCCCTAACCGCTCACCTGTCTGCCATGTCCTAGAGCTGAAAAAAAAACGTTTAAAAACACACGATTGGTTCGCACGATGGCCAGGGGCCCCGGACCTCTCTCACTGGCCGGGGCCCCAAGGCCAATGCGCGATACCTGGAGGGGAGTGTAGGTGGGCCTGGACCTCTCACACCCAGGCTCTGGACCTCTCACATCCAGAAAACCCACCAACACTGCCTCCATACTGAATGCTAAATTCGACACACACAAGCAATAGAACACAGCAATACATGCATGCAGCTACATTTAAGTCATCAGCAGGTGCTCGTCAGCCACTCAGGATGCACTGTCATACACCCTTTACCTGCCATACCACATCTAGCAGCCATTAGCATTCAGGTGGGAGGCTTCAGTTGGACGCAAATCGCAAGATTGCGTCGCTAGCAGGACCGCCCCGTGCAGGCATCCCTCCCACAGGGGTCCCTCCCTAACCGCTCACCTGTCTGCCATGTCCTAGAGCTGAAAAAAAAAACGTTTAAAAACACACGATTGGTTCGCACGATGGCCAGGGGCCCCGGACCTCTCTCACTGGCCGGGGCCCCAAGGCCAATGCGCGATACCTGGAGGGGAGTGTAGGTGGGCCTGGACCTCTCACACCCAGGCTCTGGACCTCTCACATCCAGAAAACCCACCAACACTGCCTCCATACTGAATGCTAAATTCGACACACACAAGCAATAGAACACAGCAATACATGCATGCAGCTACATTTAAGTCGTCAGCAGGTGCTCGTCAGCCAATCAGGATGCACTGTCATACACCCTTTACCTGCCATACCACATCTAGCAGCCATTAGCATTCAGGTGGGAGGCTTCAGTTGGACGCAAATCGCAAGATTGCGTCGCTAGCAGGACCGCCCCGTGCAGGCATCCCTCCCACAGGGGTCCCTCCCTAACCGCTCACCTGTCTGCCATGTCCTAGAGCTGAAAAAAAACGTTTAAAAACACACGATTGGTTCGCACGATGGCCAGGGGCCCCGGACGTCTCTCACTGGCTGGGGCCCCAAGGCCAATGCGCGATACCTGGAGGGGAGTGTAGGTGGGCCTGGACCTCTCACACCCAGGCTCTCGACCTCTCACATCCAGAAAACCCACCAACACTGCCTCCATACTGAATGCTAAATTCGACACACACAAGCAATAGAACACAGCAATACATGCATGCAGCTACATTTAAGTCGTCAGCAGGTGCTCGTCAGCCACTCAGGATGCACTGTCATACACCCTTTACCTGCCATACCACATCTAGCAGCCATTAGCATTCAGGTGGGAGGCTTCAGTTGGACGCAAATCGCAAGATTGCGTCGCTAGCAGGACCGCCCCGTGCAGGCATCCCTCCCACAGGGGTCCCTCCCTAACCGCTCACCTGTCTGCCATGTCCTAGAGCTGAAAAAAAAACGTTTAAAAACACACGATTGGTTCGCACGATGGCCAGGGGCCCCGGACCTCTCTCACTGGCCGGGGCCCCAAGGCCAATGCGCGATACCTGGAGGGGAGTGTAGGTGGGCCTGGACCTCTCACACCCAGGCTCTGGACCTCTCACATCCAGAAAACCCACCAACACTGCCTCCATACTGAATGCTAAATTCGACACACACAAGCAATAGAACACAGCAATACATGCATGCAGCTACATTTAAGTCCTCAGCAGGTGCTCGTCAGCCAATCAGGATGCACTGTCATACACCCTTTACCTGCCATACCACATCTAGCAGCCATTAGCATTCAGGTGGGAGGCTTCAGTTGGACGCAAATCGCAAGATTGCGTCGCTAGCAGGACCGCCCCGTGCAGGCATCCCTCCCACAGGGGTCCCTCCCTAACCGCTCACCTGTCTGCCATGTCCTAGAGCTGAAAAAAAAACGTTTAAAAACACACGATTGGTTCGCACGATGGCCAGGGGCCCCGGACCTCTCTCACTGGCCGGGGCCCCAAGGCCAATGCGCGATACCTGGAGGGGAGTGTAGGTGGGCCTGGACCTCTCACACCCAGGCTCTGGACCTCTCACATCCAGAAAACCCACCAACACTGCCTCCATACTGAATGCTAAATTCGACACACACAAGCAATAGAACACAGCAATACATGCATGCAGCTACATTTAAGTCGTCAGCAGGTGCTCGTCAGCCACTCAGGATGCACTGTCATACACCCTTTACCTGCCATACCACATCTAGCAGCCATTAGCATTCAGGTGGGAGGCTTCAGTTGGACGCAAATCGCAAGATTGCGTCGCTAGCAGGACCGCCCCGTGCAGGCATCCCTCCCACAGGGGTCCCTCCCTAACCACTCACCTGTCTGCCATGTCCTAGAGCTGAAAAAAAACCGTTTAAAAACACACGATTGGTTCGCACGATGGCCAGGGGCACCGGACCTCTCTCACTGGCCGGGGCCCCAAGGCCAATGCGTGATACCTGGAGGGGAGTGTAGGTGGGCCTGGACCTCTCACACCCAGGCTCTGGACCTCTCACATCCAGAAAACCCACCAACACTGCCTCCATACTGAATGCTAAATTCGACACACACAAGCAATAGAACACAGCAATACATGCATGCAGCTACATTTAAGTCGTCACCCAGGCTCTGGACCTCTCACATCCAGAAAACCCACCAACACTGCCTCCATACTGAATGCTAAATTCGACACACACAAGCAATAGAACACAGCAATACATGCATGCAGCTACATTTAAGTCGTCAGCAGGTGCTCGTCAGCCAATCAGGATGCACTGTCATACACCCTTTACCTGCCATACCACATCTAGCAGCCATTAGCATTCAGGTGGGAGGCTTCAGTTGGACGCAAATCGCAAGATTGCGTCGCTAGCAGGACCGCCCCGTGCAGGCATCCCTCCCACAGGGGTCCCTCCCTAACCGCTCACCTGTCTGCCATGTCCTAGAGCTGAAAAAAAAACGTTTAAAAACACACGATTGGTTCGCACGATGGCCAGGGGCCCCGGACCTCTCTCACTGGCCGGGGCCCCAAGGCCAATGCGCGATACCTGGAGGGGAGTGTAGGTGGGCCTGGACCTCTCACACCCAGGCTCTGGACCTCTCACATCCAGAAAACCCACCAACACTGCCTCCATACTGAATGCTAAATTCGACACACACAAGCAATAGAACACAGCAATACATGCATGCAGCTACATTTAAGTCGTCAGCAGGTGCTCGTCAGCCAATCAGGATGCACTGTCATACACCCTTTACCTGCCATACCACATCTAGCAGCCATTAGCATTCAGGTGGGAGGCTTCAGTTGGACGCAAATCACAAGATTGCGTCGCTAGCAGGACCGCCCCGTGCAGGCATCCCTCCCACAGGGGTCCCTCCCTAACCGCTCACCTGTCTGCCATGTCCTAGAGCTGAAAAAAAAACGTTTAAAAACACACGATTGGTTCGCACGATGGCCAGGGGCCCCGGACCTCTCTCACTGGCCGGGGCCCCAAGGCCAATGCGCGATACCTGGAGGGGAGTGTAGGTGGGCCTGGACCTCTCACACCCAGGCTCTGGACCTCTCACATCCAGAAAACCCACCAACACTGCCTCCATACTGAATGCTAAATTCGACACACACAAGCAATAGAACACAGCAATACATGCATGCAGCTACATTTAAGTCGTCAGCAGGTGCTCGTCAGCCAATCAGGATGCACTGTCATACACCCTTTACCTGCCATACCACATCTAGCAGCCATTAGCATTCAGGTGGGAGGCTTCAGTTGGACGCAAATCGCAAGATTGCGTCGCTAGCAGGACCGCCCCTTGCAGGCATCCCTCCCACAGGGGTCCCTCCCTAACCGCTCACCTGTCTGCCATGTCCTAGAGCTGAAAAAAAAACGTTTAAAAACACACGATTGGTTCGCACGATGGCCAGGGGCCCCGGACCTCTCTCACTGGCCGGGGCCCCAAGGCCAATGCGCGATACCTGGAGGGGAGTGTAGGTGGGCCTGGACCTCTCACACCCAGGCTCTGGACCTCTCACATCCAGAAAACCCACCAACACTGCCTCCATACTGAATGCTAAATTCGACACACACAAGCAATAGAACACAGCAATACATGCATGCAGCTACATTTAAGTCGTCAGCAGGTGCTCGTCAGCCAATCAGGATGCACTGTCATACACCCTTTACCTGCCATACCACATCTAGCAGCCATTAGCATTCAGGTGGGAGGCTTCAGTTGGACGCAAATCGCAAGATTGCGTCGCTAGCAGGACCGCCCCGTGCAGGCATCCCTCCCACAGGGGTCTCTCCCTAACCGCTCACCTGTCTGCCATGTCCTAGAGCTGAAAAAAAAACGTTTAAAAACACACGATTGGTTCGCACGATGGCCAGGGGCCCCGGACCTCTCTCACTGGCCGGGGCCCCAAGGCCAATGCGCGATACCTGGAGGGGAGTGTAGGTGGGCCTGGACCTCTCACACCCAGGCTCTGGACCTCTCACATCCAGAAAACCCACCAACACTGCCTCCATACTGAATGCTAAATTCGACACACACAAGCAATAGAACACAGCAATACATGCATGCAGCTACATTTAAGTCGTCAGCAGGTGCTCGTCAGCCAATCAGGATGCACTGTCATACACCCTTTACCTGCCATACCACATCTAGCAGCCATTAGCATTCAGGTGGGAGGCTTCAGTTGGACGCAAATCGCAAGATTGCGTCGCTAGCAGGACCGCCCCGTGCAGGCATCCCTCCCACAGGGGTCCCTCCCTAACCGCTCACCTGTCTGCCATGTCCTAGAGCTGAAAAAAAACCGTTTAAAAACACACGATTGGTTCGCACGATGGCCAGGGGCCCCGGACCTCTCTCACTGGCCGGGGCCCCAAGGCCAATGCGCGATACCTGGAGGGGAGTGTAGGTGGGCCTGGACCTCTTACACCCAGGCTCTGGACCTCTCACATCCAGAAAACCCACCAACACTGCCTCCATACTGAATGCTAAATTCGACACACACAAGCAATAGAACACAGCAATACATGCATGCAGCTACATTTAAGTCGTCAGCAGGTGCTCGTCAGCCAATCAGGATGCACTGTCATACACCCTTTACCTGCCATACCACATCTAGCAGCCATTAGCATTCAGGTGGGAGGCTTCAGTTGGACGCAAATCGCAAGATTGCGTCGCTAGCAGGACCGCCCCGTGCAGGCATCCCTCCCACAGGGGTCCCTCCCTAACCGCTCACCTGTCTGCCATGTCCTAGAGCTGAAAAAAAAAACGTTTAAAAACACACGATTGGGTCGCACGATGGCCAGGGGCCCCGGACCTCTCTCACTGGCCGGGGCCCCAAGGACAATGCGCGATACCTGGAGGGGAGTGTAGGTGGGCCTGGACCTCTTACACCCAGGCTCTGGACCTCTCACATCCAGAAAACCCACCAACACTGCCTCCATACTGAATGCTAAATTCGACACACACAAGCAATAGAACACAGCAATACATGCATGCAGCTACATTTAAGTCGTCAGCAGGTGCTCGTCAGCCAATCAGGATGCACTGTCATACACCCTTTACCTGCCATACCACATCTAGCAGCCATTAGCATTCAGGTGGGAGGCTTCAGTTGGACGCAAATTGCAAGATTGCGTCGCTAGCAGGACCGCCCCGTGCAGGCATCCCTCCCACAGGGGTCCCTCCCTAACCGCTCACCTGTCTGCCATGTCCTAGAGCTGAAAAAAAACGTTTAAAAACACACGATTGGTTCGCACGATGGCCAGGGGCCCCGGACCTCTCTCACTGGCCGGGGCCCCAAGGCCAATGCGCGATACCTGGAGGGGAGTGTAGGTGGGCCTGGACCTCTCACACCCAGGCTCTGGACCTCTCACATCCAGAAAACCCACCAACACTGCCTCCATACCGAATGCTAAATTCGACACACACAAGCAATAGAACACAGCAATACATGCATGCAGCTACATTTAAGTCGTCAGCAGGTGCTCGTCAGCCACTCAGGATGCACTGTCATACACCCTTTACCTGCCATACCACATCTAGCAGCCATTAGCATTCAGGTGGGAGGCTTCAGTTGGACGCAAATCGCAAGATTGCGTCGCTAGCAGGACCGCCCCGTGCAGGCATCCCTCCCACAGGGGTCCCTCCCTAACCGCTCACCTGTCTGCCATGTCCTAGAGCTGAAAAAAAACGTTTAAAAACACACGATTGGTTCGCACGATGGCCAGGGGCCCCGGACCTCTCTCACTGGCCGGGGCCCCAAGGCCAATGCGCGATACCTGGGGGGGGAGTGTAGGTGGGCCTGGACCTCTCACACCCAGGCTCTGGACCTCTCACATCCAGAAAACCCACCAACACTGCCTCCATACTGAATGCTAAATTCGACACACACAAGCAATAGAACACAGCAATACATGCATGCAGCTACATTTAAGTCCTCAGCAGGTGCTCGTCAGCCAATCAGGATGCACTGTCATACACCCTTTACCTGCCATACCACATCTAGCAGCCATTAGCATTCAGGTGGGAGGCTTCAGTTGGACGCAAATCGCAAGATTGCGTCGCTAGCAGGACCGCCTCGTGCAGGCATCCCTCCCACAGGGGTCCCTCCCTAACCGCTCACCTGTCTGCCATGTCCTAGAGCTGAAAAAAAAACGTTTAAAAACACACGATTGGTTAGCACGATGGCCAGGGGCCCCGGACCTCTCTCACTGGCCGGGGCCCCAAGGCCAATGCGCGATACCTGGAGGGGAGTGTAGGTGGGCCTGGACCTCTTACACCCAGGCTCTGGACCTCTCACATCCAGAAAACCCACCAACACTGCCTCCATACTGAATGCTAAATTCGACACACACAAGCAATAGAACACAGCAATACATGCATGCAGCTACATTTAAGTCGTCAGCAGGTGCTCGTCAGCCAATCAGGATGCACTGTCATACACCCTTTACCTGCCATACCACATCTAGCAGCCATTAGCATTCAGGTGGGAGGCTTCAGTTGGACGCAAATCGCAAGATTGCGTCGCTAGCAGGACCGCCCCGTGCAGGCATCCCTCCCACAGGGGTCCCTCCCTAACCGCTCACCTGTCTGCCATGTCCTAGAGCTGAAAAAAAAACGTTTAAAAACACACGATTGGTTCGCACGATGGCCAGGGGCCCCGGACCTCTCTCACTGGCCGGGGCCCCAAGGCCAATGCGCGATACCTGGAGGGGAGTGTAGGTGGGCCTGGACCTCTCACACCCAGGCTCTGGACCTCTCACATCCAGAAAACCCACCAACACTGCCTCCATACTGAATGCTAAATTCGACACACACAAGCAATAGAACACAGCAATACATGCATGCAGCTACATTTAAGTCGTCAGCAGGTGCTCGTCAGCCAATCAGGATGCACTGTCATACACCCTTTACCTGCCATACCACATCTAGCAGCCATTAGCATTCAGGTGGGAGGCTTCAGTTGGACGCAAATCGCAAGATTGCGTCGCTAGCAGGACCGCCCCGTGCAGGCATCCCTCCCACAGGGGTCCCTCCCTAACCGCTCACCTGTCTGCCATGTCCTAGAGCTGAAAAAAAAACGTTTAAAAACACACAATTGGTTAGCACGATGGCCAGGGGCCCCGGACCTCTCTCACTGGCCGGGGCCCCAAGGCCAATGCGCGATACCTGGAGGGGAGTGTAGGTGGGCCTGGACCTCTCACACCCAGGCTCTGGACCTCTCACATCTAGAAAACCCACCAACACTGCCTCCATACTGAATGCTAAATTCGACACACACAAGCAATAGAACACAGCAATACATGCATGCAGCTACATTTAAGTCGTCAGCAGGTGCTCGTCAGCCAATCAGGATGCACTGTCATACACCCTTTACCTGCCATACCACATCTAGCAGCCATTAGCATTCAGGTGGGAGGCTTCAGTTGGACGCAAATCGCAAGATTGCGTCGCTAGCAGGACCGCCCCGTGCAGGCATCCCTCCCACAGGGGTCCCTCCCTAACCGCTCACCTGTCTGCCATGTCCTAGAGCTGAAAAAAAAACGTTTAAAAACACACGATTGGTTCGCACGATGGCCAGGGGCCCCGGACCTCTCTCACTGGCCGGGGCCCCAAGGCCAATGCGCGATACCTGGAGGGGAGTGTAGGTGGGCCTGGACCTCTCACACCCAGGCTCTGGACCTCTCACATCCAGAAAACCCACCAACACTGCCTCCATACTGAATGCTAAATTCGACACACACAAGCAATAGAACACAGCAATACATGCATGCAGCTACATTTAAGTCGTCAGCAGGTGCTCGTCAGCCAATCAGGATGCACTGTCATACACCCTTTACCTGCCATACCACATCTAGCAGCCATTAGCATTCAGGTGGGAGGCTTCAGTTGGACGCAAATCGCAAGATTGCGTCGCTAGCAGGACCGCCCCGTGCAGGCATCCCTCCCACAGGGGTCCCTCCCTAACCGCTCACCTGTCTGCCATGTCCTAGAGCTGAAAAAAAAACGTTTAAAAACACACGATTGGTTCGCACGATGGCCAGGGGCCCCGGACCTCTCTCACTGGCCGGGGCCCCAAGGCCAATGCGCGATACCTGGAGGGGAGTGTAGGTGGGCCTGGACCTCTCACACCCAGGCTCTGGACCTCTCACATCCAGAAAACCCACCAACACTGCCTCCATACTGAATGCTAAATTCGACACACACAAGCAATAGAACACAGCAATACATGCATGCAGCTACATTTAAGTCGTCAGCAGGTGCTCGTCAGCCAATCAGGATGCACTGTCATACACCCTTTACCTGCCATACCACATCTAGCAGCCATTAGCATTCAGGTGGGAGGCTTCAGTTGGACGCAAATCACAAGATTGCGTCGCTAGCAGGACCGCCCCGTGCAGGCATCCCTCCCACAGGGGTCCCTCCCTAACCGCTCACCTGTCTGCCATGTCCTAGAGCTGAAAAAAAAACGTTTAAAAACACACGATTGGTTCGCACGATGGCCAGGGGCCCCGGACCTCTCTCACTGGCCGGGGCCCCAAGGCCAATGCGCGATACCTGGAGGGGAGTGTAGGTGGGCCTGGACCTCTCACACCCAGGCTCTGGACCTCTCACATCCAGAAAACCCACCAACACTGCCTCCATACTGAATGCTAAATTCGACACACACAAGCAATAGAACACAGCAATACATGCATGCAGCTACATTTAAGTCCTCAGCAGGTGCTCGTCAGCCAATCAGGATGCACTGTCATACACCCTTTACCTGCCATACCACATCTAGCAGCCATTAGCATTCAGGTGGGAGGCTTCAGTTGGACGCAAATCGCAAGATTGCGTCGCTAGCAGGACCGCCCCGTGCAGGCATCCCTCCCACAGGGGTCCCTCCCTAACCGCTCACCTGTCTGCCATGTCCTAGAGCTGAAAAAATAACGTTTAAAAACACACAATTGGTTCGCACGATGGCCAGGGGCCCCGGACCTCTCTCACTTGCCGGGGCCCCAAGGCCAATGCGCGATTCCTGGAGGGGAGTGTAGGTGGGCCTGGACCTCTCACACCCAGGCTCTGGACCTCTCACATCCAGAAAACCCACCAACACTGCCTCCATACTGAATGCTAAATTCGACACACACAAGCAATAGAACACAGCAATACATGCATGCAGCTACATTTAAGTCGTCAGCAGGTGCTCGTCAGCCACTCAGGATGCACTGTCATACACCCTTTACCTGCCATACCACATCTAGCAGCCATTAGCATTCAGGTGGGAGGCTTCAGTTGGACGCAAATCGCAAGATTGCGTCACTAGCAGGACCGCCCCGTGCAGGCATCCCTCCCACAGGGGTCCCTCCCTAACCGCTCACCTGTCTGCCATGTCCTAGAGCTGAAAAAAAACGTTTAAAAACACACGATTGGTTCGCACGATGGCCAGGGGCCCCGGACCTCTCTCACTGGCCGGGGCCCCAAGGCCAATGCGCGATACCTGGAGGGGAGTGTAGGTGGGCCTGGACCTCTCACACCCAGGCTCTGGACCTCTCACATCCAGAAAACCCACCAACACTGCCTCCATACCGAATGCTAAATTCGACACACACAAGCAATAGAACACAGCAATACATGCATGCAGCTACATTTAAGTCGTCAGCAGGTGCTCGTCAGCCACTCAGGATGCACTGTCATACACCCTTTACCTGCCATACCACATCTAGCAGCCATTAGCATTCAGGTGGGAGGCTTCAGTTGGACGCAAATCGCAAGATTGCGTCGCTAGCAGGACCGCCCCGTGCAGGCATCCCTCCCACAGGGGTCCCTCCCTAACCGCTCACCTGTCTGCCATGTCCTAGAGCTGAAAAAAAAACGTTTAAAAACACACGATTGGTTCGCACGATGGCCAGGGGCCCCGGACCTCTCTCACTGGCCGGGGCCCCAAGGCCAATGCGCGATACCTGGGGGGGAGTGTAGGTGGGCCTGGACCTCTCACACCCAGGCTCTGGACCTCTCACATCCAGAAAACCCACCAACACTGCCTCCATACTGAATGCTAAATTCGACACACACAAGCAATAGAACACAGCAATACATGCATGCAGCTACATTTAAGTCGTCAGCAGGTGCTCGTCAGCCAATCAGGATGCACTGTCATACACCCTTTACCTGCCATACCACATCTAGCAGCCATTAGCATTCAGGTGGGAGGCTTCAGTTGGACGCAAATCGCAAGATTGCGTTGCTAGCAGGACCGCCCCGTGCAGGCATCCCTCCCACAGGGGTCCCTCCCTAACCGCTCACCTGTCTGCCATGTCCTAGAGCTGAAAAAAAAAAACATTTAAAAACACACGATTGGTTTGCACGATGGCCAGGGGCCCCGGACCTCTCTCACTGGCCGGGGCCCCAAGGCCAATGCGCGATACCTGGTGGGGAGTGTAGGTGGGCCTGGACCTCTTACACCCAGGCTCTGGACCTCTCACATCCAGAAAACCCACCAACACTGCCTCCATACTGAATGCTAAATTCGACACACACAAGCAATAGAACACAGCAATACATGCATGCAGCTACATTTAAGTCGTCAGCAGGTGCTCGTCAGCCAATCAGGATGCACTGTCATACACCCTTTACCTGCCATACCACATCTAGCAGCCATTAGCATTCAGGTGGGAGGCTTCAGTTGGACGCAAATCGCAAGATTGCGTCGCTAGCAGGACCGCCTCGTGCAGGCATCCCTCCCACAGGGGTCCCTCCCTAACCGCTCACCTGTCTGCCATGTCCTAGAGCTGAAAAAAAACCGTTTAAAAACACACGATTGGTTCGCACGATGGCCAGGGGCCCCGGACCTCTCTCACTGGCCGGGGCCCCAAGGCCAATGCGCGATACCTGGAGGGGAGTGTAGGTGGGCCTGGACCTCTCATGGCCCGTACTCACGGGCTGCAGAAGTGGCCTGTCGCCAGCACACGTGAGCGTGCTAGCGACAGGCCGGCGACAGCTTCTCTCCAGGTCCCTCCGCGTACACACGCGGAAGAGGGACCAGCGGCGAGACGGAAGCTGTCGCCGACGTTCCTCCTCCCCCCGCCGGAAGCTTCATTCACCTCTATGGAGGTTGCTGTCGCTAGTCCGCGTACTCACGCGGACTAGCGACAGTTGCAGCGGAGGTGCGGCGGCGACTGTTGCCATGCGATTGAAACTTTCAATCGCATGGCGACAAGAGCGGCGGGCGACAGTTCGGGGTGCGCGCGCGTGCGGCGGCCCATACTCACGGGCGACCTGTCGCCGCAACACGCGCGCGCCGCGTGTTGCGGCGACAAATGTCACTCGTGAGTATGGGCCATCACACCCAGGCTCTGGACCTCTCACATCCAGAAAACCCACCAACACTGCCTCCATACTGAATGCTAAATTCGACACACACAAGCAATAGAACACAGCAATACATGCATGCAGCTACATTTAAGTCGTCAGCAGGTGCTCGTCAGCCAATCAGGATGCACTGTCATACACCCTTTACCTGCCATACCACATCTAGCAGCCATTAGCATTCAGGTGGGAGGCTTCAGTTGGACGCAAATCGCAAGATTGCGTCGCTAGCAGGACCGCCCCGTGCAGGCATCCCTCCCACAGGGGTCCCTCCCTAACCGCTCACCTGTCTGCCATGTCCTAGAGCTGAAAAAAAAACGTTTAAAAACACACGATTGGTTCGCACGATGGCCAGGGGCCCCGGACCTCTCTCACTGGCCGGGGCCCCAAGGCCAATGCGCGATACCTGGAGGGGAGTGTAGGTGGGCCTGGACCTCTCACACCCAGGCTCTGGACCTCTCACATCCAGAAAACCCACCAACACTGCCTCCATACTGAATGCTAAATTCGACACACACAAGCAATAGAACACAGCAATACATGCATGCAGCTACATTTAAGTCGTCAGCAGGTGCTCGTCAGCCAATCAGGATGCACTGTCATACACCCTTTACCTGCCATACCACATCTAGCAGCCATTAGCATTCAGGTGGGAGGCTTCAGTTGGACGCAAATCGCAAGATTGCGTCGCTAGCAGGACCGCCCCGTGCAGGCATCCCTCCCACAGGGGTCCCTCCCTAACCGCTCACCTGTCTGCCATGTCCTAGAGCTGAAAAAAAAACGTTTAAAAACACACGATTGGTTAGCACGATGGCCAGGGGCCCCGGACCTCTCTCACTTGCCGGGGCCCCAAGGCCAATGCGCGATACCTGGAGGGGAGTGTAGGTGGGCCTGGACCTCTCATGGCCCGTACTCACGGGCTGCAGAAGTGGCCTGTCGCCAGCACAAGTGAGCATGCTAGCGACAGGCCGGCGACAGCTTCTCTCCAGGTCCCTCCGCGTACACACGCGGAAGAGGGACCAGCGGCGAGACGGAAGCTGTCGCCGACGTTCCTCCTCCCCCCGCCGGAAGCTTCATTCACCTCTATGGAGGTTGCTGTCGCTAGTCCGCGTACTCACGCGGACTAGCGACAGTTGCGGCGGAGGTGCGGCGGCGACTGTTGCCATGCGATTGAAACTTTCAATCGCATGGCGACAAGAGCGGCGGGCGACAGTTCGGGGTGCGCGCGCGTGCGGCGGCCCATACTCACGGGCAACCTGTCGCCGCAACACGCGCGCGCCGCGTGTTGCGGCGACAAATGTCACTCGTGAGTATGGGCCATCACACCCAGGCTCTGGACCTCTCACATACAGAAAACCCACCAACACTGCCTCCATACTGAATGCTAAATTCGACACACACAAGCAATAGAACACAGCAATACATGCATGCAGCTTCATTTAAGTCGTCAGCAGGTGCTCGTCAGCCACTCAGGATGCACTGTCATACACCCTTTACCTGCCATACCACATCTAGCAGCCATTAGCATTCAGGTGGGAGGCTTCAGTTGGACGCAAATCGCAAGATTGCGTCGCTAGCAGGACCGCCCCGTGCAGGCATCCCTCCCACAGGGGTCCCTCCCTAACCGCTCACCTGTCTGCCATGTCCTAGAGCTGAAAAAAAACCGTTTAAAAACACACGATTGGTTCGCACGATGGCCAGGGGCCCCGGACCTCTCTCACTGGCCGGGGCCCCAAGGCCAATGCGTGATACCTGGAGGGGAGTGTAGGTGGGCCTGGACCTCTCACACCCAGGCTCTGGACCTCTCACATCCAGAAAACCCACCAACACTGCCTCCATACTGAATGCTAAATTCGACACACACAAGCAATAGAACACAGCAATACATGCATGCAGCTACATTTAAGTCGTCAGCAGGTGCTCGTCAGCCAATCAGGATGCACTGTCATACACCCTTTACCTGCCATACCACATCTAGCAGCCATTAGCATTCAGGTGGGAGGCTTCAGTTGGACGCAAATCGCAAGATTGCGTCGCTAGCAGGACCGCCCCGTGCAGGCATCCCTCCCACAGGGGTCCCTCCCTAACCGCTCACCTGTCTGCCATGTCCTAGAGCTGAAAAAATAACGTTTAAAAACACACGATTGGTTCGCACGATGGCCAGGGGCCCCGGACCTCTCTCACTTGCCGGGGCCCCAAGGCCAATGCGCGATACCTGGAGGGGAGTGTAGGTGGGCCTGGACCTCTCACACCCAGGCTCTGGACCTCTCACATCCAGAAAACCCACCAACACTGCCTCCATACTGAATGCTAAATTCGACACACACAAGCAATAGAACACAGCAATACATGCATGCAGCTACATTTAAGTCGTCAGCAGGTGCTCGTCAGCCACTCATAATGCACTGTCATACACCCTTTACCTGCCATACCACATCTAGCAGCCATTAGCATTCAGGTGGGAGGCTTTAGTTGGACGCAAATCGCAAGATTGCGTCGCTAGCAGGACCGCCCCGTGCAGGCATCCCTCCCACAGGGGTCCCTCCCTAACCGCTCACCTGTCTGCCATGTCCTAGAGCTGAAAAAAAAACGTTTAAAAACACACGATTGGTTCGCACGATGGCCAGGGGCCCCGGACCTCTCTCACTGGCCGGGGCCCCAAGGCCAATGCGCGATACCTGGAGGAGAGTGTAGGTGGGCCTGGACCTCTCACTTGGTGTGCTTTTGGTGGGGAGCATTTCTGCTCTTTGCTGATAGCCGGTATTCAGCAAAGCAATGTGGTAAATCCTTGCAATGCCTGCGGTGTGCATATGTCGCAAAGGTGCACTGCGTGCAACATTTCGATGGCAGTTAGAATGCCATTCTCATTCTCTGGAATGAGACTCAAAAAACGCAATCACTGCAACATGGAGCCACAATTGCTTGGTAAAAGCGCAATCACACTCCATAAGCGATTGTGATTTTCCTTTTGCGATCCCAATGTTGAACCAGGCATAAGGGGGACCAACTGGGTCCCAATTATTTATCAGGTGGTTGTCATGGGTTCCAGACTTTACACTTGAGGGTGTAAGAGTGGTACCCATGATGACCACCTATCCCCCTTATCCCCCTTCAAAACTGCCATCCCCTATGCCTCACTCACTCCCTTCCCCCAACCTGCCCTAAGAGTCTACCTTGCCATGGTGGGCCGGCTTACAATCCTATTGGCCAAAATGTGATTTACTTTTAGCCAATTGGATTAGCCAAAGTACTCTGCCAAAAAGAATATAATAAACCATCTGAGAGGGAGATCAACTAATTAGAGCCCTTTAGTATTAGGCACGTTACAATTAAAAAAAAGGTATCGTGCCCATTTTGCCAATAGCAACAGCACGGCGATGAACATGTAAATTGCATTGCCTGGTTTTTGCTAGTGCAATTGGTATTTTCAATAATTACGATTGTCGGCCTGCATCTTTTTTGTTTTGTTTGCGCTTCTATGCTTTGTAACTTTTTGGTGAGGGTTGGTATGGCTGTGGGGAGGAGGAGGCCATACGTAGAACTTGGGGGTATATTTAAATCATTTTAAATATGCCCCTGAGTTCTACACTGCAGGCTGCAACAATTTGTAATCACCAAGCAAATTCTCTTACGGCCAGTTCACACTTGGTGTGCTTTTGGTGGGGAGCATTTCTGCTCTTTGCTGATAGCCAGTATTCAGCAAAGCACTGTGGTAAATCTTTGCAGTGCCTGAGGTGTGCAGATGTCGCACAGGTGCACTGCGTGCAACATTTCGGTGGCAGTTAGAATGCCATTCTCATTCTCTGGAATGAGATTCGAAAAACGCAATCAATGCAACATGGAGCCACAATTGCTTGGTAAAAATGCAATCACACTCCATAGGCGATTGTGATTTGCCTTTAGAGATCCCAATGTTCAACCAGGCCTAAGGGGGACCAACTGGGTCCCAATTATTTATCAGGTGGTTGTCATGGGTTCCAGACTTTACACTTAAGGGTGTAAGAGTGGTACCCATGATGACCACCTATCCCCCTTATCCCCCTTCAAAACTGCCATCCCCTATGCCTCACTCACTCCCTTCCCCCAACCTGCCCTAAGAGTCTACCTTGCCATGGTGGGCCGGCTTACAATCCTATTGGCCAAAATGTGATTTATTTTTAGCCAATTGGATTAGCCAAAGTACTCTGCCAAAAAAAAATATAATAAACCATCTGAGAGCGAGATCAACTAATTAGAGCTCTTTTGTATTAGGCACGTTACAATTAAAAAATGGTATAGTGCCCATTTTGCCAATAGCAACAGCACGGCGATGAACATGTAAATTGCATTGCCTGGTTTTTGCTAGTGCAATTGGTATTTTCAATAATTACGATTGTCGGCCTGCATCTTTTTTGTTTTGTTTGCTTTGTAACTTTTTGGTGAGGGTTGGTATGGCTGTGGGGAGGAGGAGGCCATACGTAGAACTTGGGGGTATATTTCAATCATTTTAAATATGCCCCTGAGTTCTACACTGCAGGCTGCAACAATTTGTAATCACCAATCAAATTCTCTTAAGGGCCAGTTCACACTTAGTGTGCTTTTGGTGGGGAGTATTTCTGCTCTTTGCTGATAGCCGGTATTCAGCAAAGCAATGTGGTAAATCCTTGCAGTGCCTGCGGTGTGCATATGTCGCAAAGGTGCACTGCATGCAACATTTCGGTGGCAGTTAGAATGCCATTCTCATTCTCTGGAATGAGACTCAAAAAACGCAATCACTGCAACATGGAGCCACAATTGCTTGGTAAAAACGCAATCACACTCCATAGGCGATTGTGATTTTCCTTTTGCGATCCCAATGTTGAACCAGGCCTAAAGGGGACCAACTGGGTCCCAATTATTTATCAGGTGCTTGTCATGGGTTCCAGACCTTACACTTGAGGGTGTAAGAGTGGTACTCATGATGACCACCTATCCCCCTTATCCCCCTTCAAAACTGCCATCCCCTATGCCTCACTCACTCCCTTCCCCCAACCTGCCCTAAGAGTCTACCTTGCCATGGTGGGCCGGCTTACAATCCTATTGGCCAAAATGTGATTTATTTTTAGCCAATTGGATTAGCCAAAGTACTCTGCCAAAAAAAAATATAATAAACCATCTGAGAGCGAGATCAACTAATTAGAGCTCTTTTGTATTAGGCACGTTACAATTAAAAAATGGTATAGTGCCCATTTTGCCAATAGCAACAGCACGGCGATGAACATGTAAATTGCATTGCCTGGTTTTTGCTAGTGCAATTGGTATTTTCAATAATTACGATTGTCGGCCTGCATCTTTTTTGTTTTGTTTGCTTTGTAACTTTTTGGTGAGGGTTGGTATGGCTGTGGGGAGGAGGAGGCCATACGTAGAACTTGGGGGTATATTTCAATCATTTTAAATATGCCCCTGAGTTCTACACTGCAGGCTGCAACAATTTGTAATCACCAATCAAATTCTCTTAAGGGCCAGTTCACACTTAGTGTGCTTTTGGTGGGGAGTATTTCTGCTCTTTGCTGATAGCCGGTATTCAGCAAAGCAATGTGGTAAATCCTTGCAGTGCCTGCGGTGTGCATATGTCGCAAAGGTGCACTGCATGCAACATTTCGGTGGCAGTTAGAATGCCATTCTCATTCTCTGGAATGAGACTCAAAAAACGCAATCACTGCAACATGGAGCCACAATTGCTTGGTAAAAACGCAATCACACTCCATAGGCGATTGTGATTTTCCTTTTGCGATCCCAATGTTGAACCAGGCCTAAAGGGGACCAACTGGGTCCCAATTATTTATCAGGTGCTTGTCATGGGTTCCAGACCTTACACTTGAGGGTGTAAGAGTGGTACTCATGATGACCACCTATCCCCCTTATCCCCCTTCAAAACTGCCATCCCCTATGCCTCACTCACTCCCTTCCCCCAACCTGCCCTAAGAGTCTACCTTGCCATGGTGGGCCGGCTTACAATCCTATTGGCCAAAATGTGATTTACTTTTAGCCAATTGGATTAGCCAAAGTACTCTGCCAAAAAAGAATATAATAAACCATCTGAGAGGGAGATCAACTAATTAGAGCCCTTTTGTATTAGGCACGTTACAATTAAAAAATGGTATCATGCCCATTTTGCCAATAGCAACAGCACGGCGATGAACATGTAAATTGCATTGCCTGGTTTTTGCTAGTGCAATTGGTATTTTCAATAATTACGATTGTCGGCCTGCATCTTTTTTGTTTTGTTTGCGCTTCTATGCTTTGTAACTTTTTGGTGAGGGTTGGTATGGCTGTGGGGAGGAGGAGGCCATACGTAGAACTTGGGGGTATATTTAAATCATTTTAAATATGCCCCTGAGTTCTACACTGCAGGCTGCAACAATTTGTAATCACCAATCAAATTCTCTTAAGGGCCAGTTCACACTTGGTGTGCTTTTGGCGGGGAGCATTTCTGCTCTTTGCTGATAGCCGGTATTCAGAAAAGCAATGTGGTAAATCCTTGCAGTGCCTGCGGTGTGCATATGTCGCAAAGGTGCACTGCGTGCAACATTTCGGTGGCAGTTAGAATGCCATTCTCATTCTCTGGAATGAGACTCGAAAAACGCAATCACTGCAACATGGAGCCACAATTGCTTGGTAAAAACGCAATCACACTCCATAAGCGATTGTTATTTTCCTTTTGCGATCCCAATGTTGAACCAGGCATAAGGGGGATCAACTGGGTCCCAATTATTTATCAGGTGGTTGTCATGGGTTCCAGACTTTACACTTGAGGGTGTAAGAGTGGTACCCATGATGACCACCTATCCCCCTTATCCCCCTTCAAAACTGCCATCCCCTATGCCTAACTCACTCCCTTCCCCCAACCTGCCCTAAGAGTCTACCTTGCCAAGGTGGGCCGGCTTACAATCCTATTGGCCATAATGTGATTTACTTTTAGCCAATTGGATTAGCCAAAGTACTCTGCCAAAAAAGAATATAATAAACCATCTGAGAGGGAGATCAACTAATTAGAGCCCTTTTGTATTAGGCACGTTACAATTAAAAAATGGTATCGTGCCCATTTTGCCAATAGCAACAGCACGGCGATGAACATGTAAATTGCATTGCCTGGTTTTTGATAGTGCAATTGGTATTTTCAATAATTACGATTGTCGGCCTGCATCTTTTTTGTTTTGTTTGCTTTGTAACTTTTTGGTGAGGGTTGGTATGGCTGTGGGGAGGAGGAGGCCATACGTAGAACTTGGGGGTATATTTAAATCATTTTAAATATGCCCCTGAGTTCTACACTGCAGGCTGCAACAATTTGTAATCACCAATCAAATTCTCTAAAGGGCCAGTTCACACTTGGTGTGCTTTTGGTGGGGAGCATTTCTGCTCTCTGCTGATAGCCGGTATTCAGCAAAGCAATGTGGTAAATCCTTGCAGTGCCTGCGGTGTGCATATGTTGCAAAGGTGCACTGCGTGCAACATTGCGGTGGCAGTTAGAATGCCATTCTCATTCTCTGGAATGAGACTCGAAAAACGCAATCACTGCAACATGGAGCCACAATTGCTTGGTAAAAATGCAATCACACTCCATAAGTGATTGTGATTTTCCTTTTGCGATCCCAATGTTGAACCAGGCATAAGGGGGACCAACTGGGTCCCAATTATTTATCAGGTGCTTGTCATGGGATCCAGACTTTACACTTGAGGGTGTAAGAGTGGTACCCATGATGACCACCTATCCCCCTTATCCCCCTTCAAAACTGCCATCCCCTATGCCTAACTCACTCCCTTCCCCCAACCTGCCCTAAGAGTCTACCTTGCCATGGTGGGCCGGCTTACAATCCTATTGGCCAAAATGTGATTTACTTTTAGTCAATTGGATTAGCCAAAGTACTCTGCCAAAAAGAATATAATAAACCATCTGAGAGGGAGATCAACTAATTATAGCCCTTTTGTATTAGGCACGTTACAATTAAAAAATGGTATCGTGCCTATTTTGCCAATAGCAACAGCACAGCGATGAACATGTAAATTGCATTGCCTGGTTTTTGCTAGTGCAATTGGTATTTTCAATAATTACGGTTGTCGGCCTGCATCTTTTTTGTTTTGTTTGCTTTGTAACTTTTTGGTGAGGGTTGGTATGGCTGTGGGGAGGAGGAGGCCATACGTAGAACTTGGGGGTATATTTAAATCATTTTAAATATGCCCCTGAGTTCTACACTGCAGGCTGCAACAATTTGTAATCACCAATCAAATTCTCTTAAGGGCCAGTTCACACTTGGTGTGCTTTTGGTGGGGAGCATTTCTGCTCTTTGCTGATAGCCGGTATTCAGCAAAGCAATGTGGTAAATCCTTGCAGTGCCTGCGGTGTGCATATGTCGCAAAGGTGCACTGCGTGCAACATTTCGGTGGCAGTTAGAATGCCATTCTCATTTTTTGGAATGAGACTCGAAAAACGCAATCACTGCAACATGGAGCCACAATTGCTTGGTAAAAACGCAATCACAATCCATAAGCCATTGTGATTTTCCTTTTGCGATCCCAATGTTGAACCAGGCATAAGGGGGACCAACTGGGTCCCAATTATTTATCAGGTGGTTGTCATGGGTTCCAGACTTTACACTTGAGGGTGTAAGAGTGGTACCCATGATGACCACCTATCCCCCTTCAAAACTGCCATCCCCTATGCCTAACACACTCCCTTCCCCCAACCTGCCCTAAGAGTCTACCTTGCCATGGTGGGCCGGCTTACAATCCTATTGGCCATAATGTGATTTACTTTTAGCCAATTGGATTAGCCAAAGTACTCTGCCAAAAAAGAATATAATAAACCATCTGAGAGGGAGATCAACTATGTAGAGCCCTTTTGTATTAGGGACGTTACAATTAAAAAAAAAGGTATCATGCCCATTTTGCCAATAGCAACAGCACGGCGATGAACATGTAAATTGCATTGCCAGGTTTTTGCTAGTGCAATTGGTATTTTCAATAATTACGATTGTCGGCCTGCATCTTTTTTGTTTTGTTTGCGCTTCTATGCTTTGTAACTTTTTGGTGAGGATTGGTATGGCTGTGGGGAGGAGGAGGCCATACGTAGAACTTGGGGGTATATTTAAATCATTTTAAATATGCCCCTGAGTTCTACACTGCAGGCTGCAACAATTTGTAATCACCAATCAAATTCTCTTAAGGGCCAGTTCACACTTGGTGTGCTTTTGGTGGGGAGCATTTCTGCTCTCTGCTGATAGCCGGTATTCAGCAAAGCAATGTGGTAAATCCTTGCAGTGCCTGCGGTGTGCATATGTCGCAAAGGTGCACTGCGTGCAACATTTCGGTGGCAGTTAGAATGCCATTCTCATTCTCTGGAATGAGACTCGAAAAACGCAATCACTGCAACATGGAGCCACAATTGCTTGGTAAAAACGCAATCACACTCCATAAGCGATTGTGATTTTCCTTTTGCGATCCCAATGTTGAACCAGGCATAAGGGGGACCAACTGGGTCCGAATTATTTATCAGGTGCTTGTCATGGGTTCCAGACTTTACACTTGAGGGTGTAAGAGTGGTACCCATGATGACCACCTATCCCCCTTATCCCCCTTCAAAACTGCCATCCCCTATGCCTAACTCACTCCCTTCCCCCAACCTGCCCTAAGAGTCTACCTTGCCATGGTGGGCCGGCTTACAATCCTATTGGCCAAAATGTGATTTACTTTTAGTCAATTGGATTAGCCAAAGTACTCTGCCAAAAAGAATATAATAAACCATCTGAGAGGGAGATCAACTAATTAGAGCCCTTTTGTATTAGGCACGTTACAATTAAAAAATGGTATCATGCCCATTTTGCCAATAGCGACAGCACGGCGATGAACATGTAAATTGCATTGCCTGGTTTTTGCTAGTGCAATTGGTATTTTCAATAATTACGATTGTCGGCCTGCATCTTTTTTGTTTTGTTTGCGCTTCTATGCTTTGTAACTTTTTGGTGAGGATTGGTATGGCTGTGGGGAGGAGGAGGCCATACGTAGAACTTGGGGGTATATTTAAATCATTTTAAATATGCCCCTGAGTTCTACACTGCAGGCTGCAACAATTTGTAATCACCAATCAAATTCTCTCAAGGGCCAGTTCACACTTGGTGTGCTTTTGGTGGAGGGCGTTTCTGCTCTTTGCTGATAGTCGGTATTCAGCAAAGCACTGTGGTAAATCCTTGCAGTGCCTGAGGTGTGCATATGTCGCACAGGTGCACTGCGTGCAACATTTCGGTGGCAGTTAGAATGCCATTCTCATTCTCTGGAATGAGATTCGAAAAACGCAATCAATGCAGCATGGAGCCACAATTGCTTGGTAAAAGTGCAATCACACTCCATAGGCGATTGTGATTTGCCTTTTGAGATCCCAATGTTAAACCAGGCCTAAGGGGGACCAACTGGGTCCGAATTATTTATCAGGTGGTCGTTGTGTTTCCAGACTTTACACTTGAGGGTGTAAGAGTGGTACCCATGATTACCACCTATCCCTCTTATCCCTCTTCAAAACAGCCATCCCCTATACCTCTCTCACTTCCTTTCTCCAACCTGCCCTAAGAGTCTACCTTGCCATGGTGGGCCGGCTTACAATCCTATTGGCCAAAATGTGATTTACTTTTAGCCAATTGGATTAGCCAAAGTACTCTGCCAAAAAAGAATATAATAAACCATCTGAGAGGGAGATCAACTAATTAGACCCCTTTTGTATTAGGCACGTTACAATTAAAAAATGGTATCGTGCCCATTTTGCCAATAGCAACAGCACGGCGATGAACATGTAAATTGCATTGCCTGGTTTTTGCTAGCGCAATTGGTATTTTCAATAAATACGATTGTCGGCCTGCATCTTTTTTGTTTTGTTTGCGCTTCTATGCTTTGTAACTTTTTGGTAAGGGTTGGTATGGCTGTGGGGAGGAGGAGGCCATACGTAGAACTTGGGGGTATATTTAAATCATTTTAAATATGCCCCTGAGTTCTACACTGCAGGCTGCAACAATTTGTAATCACCAATCAAATTCTCTTAAGGGCCAGTTCACACTTGGTGTGCTTTTGGTGGGGAGCATTTCTGCTCTTTGCTGATAGCCGGTATTCAGAAAATCAATGTGGTAAATCCTTGCAGTGCCTGCGGTGTGCATATGTCGCAAAGGTGCACTGCGTGCAACATTTCGGTGGCAGTTAGAATGCCATTCTCATTCTCTGGAATGAGACTCGAAAAACGCAATCACTGCAACATGGAGCCACAATTGCTTGGTAAAAATGCAATCACACTCCATAAGCGATTGTTATTTTCCTTTTGCAATCCCAATGTTGAACCAGGCATAAGGGGGACCAACTGGGTCCCAATTATTTATCAAGTGGTTGTCATGGGTTCCAGACTTTACACTTGAGGGTGTAAGAGTGGTACCCATGATGACCACCTATCCCCCTTATCCCCCTTCAAAACTGCCATCCCCTATGCCTAACTCACTCCCTTCCCCCAACCTGCCCTAAGAGTCTACCTTGCCAAGGTGGGCCGGCTTACAATCCTATTGGCCATAATGTGATTTACTTTTAGCCAATTGGATTAGCCAAAGTACTCTGCCAAAAAAGAATATAATAAACCATCTGAGAGGGAGATCAACTAATTAGAGCCCTTTTGTATTAGGCACGTTACAATTAAAAAAAAGGTATCGTGCCCATTTTGCCAATAGCAACAGCACGGCGATGAACATGTAAATTGCATTGCCTGGTTTTTGCTAGTGCAATTGGTATTTTCAATAATTACGATTGTCGGCCTGCATCTTTTTTGTTTTGTTTGCTTTGTAACTTTTTGGTGAGGGTTGGTATGGCTGTGGGGAGGAGGAGGCCATACGTAGAACTTGGGGGTATATTTAAATCATTTTAAATATGCCCCTGAGTTCTACACTGCAGGCTGCAACAATTTGTAATCACCAATCAAATTCTCTTAAGGGCCAGTTCACACTTGGTGTGCTTTTGGTGGGGAGCATTTCTGCTCTTTGCTGATAGCCGATATTCAGCAAAGCAATGTGGTAAATCCTTGCAGTGCCTGCGGTGTGCATATGTCGCAAAGGTGCACTGCGTGCAACATTTCGGTGGCAGTTAGAATGCCATTCTCATTTTTTGGAATGAGACTCGAAAAACGCAATCACTGCAACATGGAGCCACAATTGCTTGGTAAAAACGCAATCACAATCCATAAGCGATTGTGATTTTCCTTTTGCGATCCCAATGTTGAACCAGGCATAAGGGGGACCAACTGGGTCCCAATTATTTATCAGGTGGTTGTCATGGGTTCCAGACTTTACACTTGAGGGTGTAAGAGTGGTACCCATGATGACCACCTATCCCCCTTATCCCCCTTCAAAACTGCCATCCCCTATGCCTAACTCACTCCCTTCCCCCAACCTGCCCTAAGAGTCTACCTTGCCATGGTGGGCCGGCTTACAATCCTATTGGCCATAATGTGATTTACTTTTAGCCAATTGGATTAGCCAAAGTACTCTGCCAAAAAAGAATATAATAAACCATCTGAGAGGGAGATCAACTAATTACAGCCCTTTTATATTTGGCACGTTACAATTAAAAAAAAGGTATCGTGCCCATTTTGCCAATAGCAACAGCACGGCGATGAACATGTAAATTGCATTGCCTGGTTTTTGCTAGTGCAATTGGTATTTTCAATAATTACGATTGTCGGCCTGCATCTTTTTTGTTTTGTTTGCGCTTCTATGCTTTGTAACTTTTTGGTGAGGATTGGTATGGCTGTGGGGAGGAGGAGGCCATACGTAGAACTTGGGGGTATATTTAAATCATTTTTAAATATGCCCCTGAGTTCTACACTGCAGGCTGCAACAATTTGTAATCACCAATCAAATTCTCTTAAGGGCCAGTTCACACTCGGTGTGCTTTTGGTGGGGAGCACTTCTGCTCTCTGCTGATAGCCGGTATTCAGCAAAGCAATGTGGTAAATCCTTGCAGTGCCTGCGGTGTGCATATGTCGCAAAGGTGCACTGCGTGCAACATTTCGGTGGCAGTTAGAATGCCATTCTCATTCTCTGGAATGAGACTCGAAAAACGCAATCACTGCAACATGGAGGCACAATTGCTTGGTAAAAACGCAATCACACTCCATAAGCGATTGTGATTTTCCTTTTGCGATCCCAATGTTGAACCAGGCATAAGGGGGACCAACTGGGTCCCAATTATTTATCAGGTGCTTGTCATGGGTTCCAGACTTTACACTTGAGGGTGTAAGAGTGGTACCCATGATGACCACCTATCCCCCTTATCCCCCTTCAAAACTGCCATCCCCTATGCCTAACTCCCTCCCCTCCCCCAACCTGCCCTAAGAGTCTACCTTGCCATGGTGGGCCGGCTTACAATCCTATTGGCCATAATGTGATTTACTTTTAGCCAATTGGATTAGCCAAAGTACTCTGCCAAAAAAGAATATAATAAACCATCTGAGAGGGGAGATCAACTAATTAGAGCCCTTTTGTATTAGGCACGTTACAATTAAAAAATGGTATCGTGCCCATTTTACCAATAGCAACAGCACGGCGATGAACATGTAAATTGCATTGCCTGGTTTTTGCTAGTGCAATTGGTATTTTCAATAATTACGATTGTCGGCCTGCATCTTTTTTGTTTTGTTTGCTTTGTAACTTTTTGGTGAGGGTTGGTATGGCTGTGGGGAGGAGGAGGCCATACGTAGAACTTGGGGGTATATTTAAATCATTTTAAATATGCCCCTGAGTTCTACACTGCAGGCTGCAACAATTTGTAATCACCAATCAAATTCTCTTAAGGGCCAGTTCACACTTGGTGTGCTTTTGGTGGGGAGCATTTCTGCTCTTTGCTGATAGCCGGTATTCAGCAAGGCAATGTGGTAAATCCTTGCAGTGCCTGCGGTGTGCATATGTCGCAAAGGTGCACTGCGTGCAACATTTCGGTGGCAGTTAGAATGCCATTCTCATTCTCTGGAATGAGACTCGAAAAACGCAATCACTGCAACATGGAGCCACAATTGCTTGGTAAAAACGCAATCACACTCTATAAGCGATTGTGATTTTCCTTTTGCGATCCCAATGTTGAACCAGGCTTAAGGGGGACCAACTGGGTCCCAATTATTTATCAGGTGGTTGTCATGGGTTCCAGACTTTACACTTGAGGGTGTAAGAGTGGTACCCATGATGACCACCTATCCCCCTTATCCCCATTCAAAACTGCCATCCCCTATGCCTCACTCACTCCCTTCCCCCAACCTGCCCTAAGAGTCTACCTTGCCATGGTGGGCCGGCTTACAATCCTATTGGCCATAATGTGATTTACTTTTAGCCAATTGGATTAGCCAAAGTACTCTGCCAAAAAAGAATATAATAAACCATCTGAGAGGGAGATCAACTAATTAGAGCCCTTTTGTATTAGGCACGTTACAATTAAAAAATGGTATCATGCCCATTTTGCCAATAGCAACAGCACGGCGATGAACATGTAAATTGCATTGCCTGGTTTTTGCTAGTGCAACTGGTATTTTCAATAATTACGATTGTCGGCCTGCATCTTTTTTGTTTTGTTTGCTTTGTAACTTTTTGGTGAGGGTTGGTATGGCTGTGGGGAGGAGGAGGCCATACGTAGAACTTGGGGGTATATTTAAATCATTTTATATATGCCCCTGAGTTCTACACTGCAGGCTGCAACAATTTGTAATCACCAATCAAATTCTCTTAAGGGCCAGTTCACACTTGGTGTGCTTTTGGAGGGGAGCATTTCTGCTCTTTGCTGATAGCCGGTATTCAGCAAAGCAATGTGGTAAATCCTTGCAGTGCCTGTGGTGTGCATATGTCGCAAAGGTGCACTGCGTGCAACATTTCGGTGGCAGTTAGAATGCCATTCTCATTCTCTGGAATGAGACTCGAAAAACGCAATCATTGCAACATGGAGCCACAATTGCTTGGTAAAAACGCAATCACACTCCATAAGCGATTGTGATTTTCCTTTTGCGATCCCAATGTTGAACCAGGCATAAGGGGGACCAACTGGGACCCAATTAATTAACAGGTGGTTGTCATGGGTTCCAGACTTTACACTTGAGGGTGTAAGAGTGGTACCCATGATGACCACCTATCCCCCTTATCCCCCTTCAAAACTGCCATCCCCTATGCCTAACTCGCTCCCTTCCCCCAACCTGCCCTAAGAGTCTACCTTGCCATGGTGGGCCGGCTTACAATCCTATTGGCCATAATGTGATTTACTTTTAGCCAATTGGATTAGCCAAAGTACTCTGCCAAAAAAGAATATAATAAACCATCTGAGAGGGAGATCAACTAATTAGAGCCCTTTTGTATTAGGCACGTTACAATTAAAGAGACACTGAAGCGAAAAAAAATATATGATATAATGAATTGGTTGTGTACTATGAATAATTACTAGAAGATTAGCAGCAAAGAAAATATTCTCATATTTTTATTTTCAGGTATATAGTGTTTTTTCTAACATTGCATCACTCTATAATATGTGCAGATTACACAACACTCAGCATTCAAAATTAGTCTTTCAGAGCAGTCTGTGAAGTAATTAACTCTCCTCTAGCAGAGGAAGAGTAAACAGTTCAATTACAGTTGAGATAATAATAGTCAGATAACAGCCCTCTCCACGACCAAGTTAGTCGGAGAGCTTAATAGCTTTTTTGCATAGAGATAACAACTGGAGTTTCTCAACTCTTCCTGTACTGGAAACATTTAGACTGATGTATCTGATCTTAATGTTTTTTTTCTTAGCTGTACTACACATACAAATCATAATATCATCATTTTTTTTTCGCTTCAGTGTCTCTTTAAAAAATGGTATCGTGCCCATTTTGCCAATAGCAACAGCACGGCGATGAACATGTAAATTGCATTGCCTGGTTTTTGCTAGTGCAATTGGTATTTTCAATAATTACTATTGTCGGCCTGCATCTTTTTTATTTTGTTTGCGCTTCTATGCTTTGTAACTTTTTGGTGAGGGTTGGTATGGCTGTGGGGAGGAGGAGGCCATACGTAGAACTTGGGGGTATATTTAAATCATTTTAAATATGCCCCAGAGTTCTACACTGCAGGCTGCAACAATTTGTAATCACCAATCAAATTCTCTTAAGGGCCAGTTCACACTTGGTGTGCTTTTGGTGGGGAGCATTTCTGCTCTTTGCTGATAGCCGGTATTCAGCAAAGCAATGTGGTAAATCCTTGCAGTGCCTGCGGTGTGCATATGTCACAAAGGTGCACTGCGTGCAACATTTCGGTGGCAGTTAGAATGCCATTCTCATTCTCTGGAATGAGACTCGAAAAACGCAATCACTGCAACATGGAGCCACAATTGCTTGGTAAAATTGCAATCACACTCCATAGGCGATTGTGATTTTCCTTTTGCGATCCCAATGTTGAACCAGGCCTAAGGGGGACCAACTGGGTCCCAATTATTTATCAGGTGGTTGCCATGGGTTCCAGACTTTACACTTGAGGGTGTAAGAGTGGTACTCATGATGACCACCTATCCCCCTTATCCCCCTTCAAAACTGCCATCCCCTATGCCTCACTCACTCCCTTCCCCCAACCTGCCCTAAGAGTCTACCTTGCCATGGTGGGCTGGCTTACAATCCTATTGGCCATAATGTGATTTACTTTTAGCCAATTGGATTAGCCAAAGTACTCTGCCAAAAAAGAATATAATAAACCATCTGAGAGGGAGATCAACTAATTAGAGCCCTTTCGTATTAGGCACGTTACAATTAAAAAATGGTATCGTGCCCATTTTGCCAATAGCAACAGCACGGCGATGAACATGTAAATTGCATTGCCTGGTTTTTGCTAGTGCAATTGGTATTTTCAATAATTACGATTGTCGGCCTGCATCTTTTTTGTTTTGTTTGCGCTTCTATGCTTTGTAACTTTTTGGTGAGGATTGGTATGGCTGTGGGGAGGAGGAGGCCATACGTAGAACTTGGGGGTATATTTAAATCATTTTAAATATGCCCCCGAGTTCTACACTGCAGGCTGCAACAATTTGTAATCACCAATCAAATTCTCTCAAGGGCCAGTTCACACTTGGTGTGCTTTTGGTGGAGGGCGTTTCTGCTCTTTGCTGATAGCCGGTATTCAGCAAAGCACTGTGGTAAATCCTTGCAGTGCCTGAGGTGTGCATATGTCGCACAGGTGCACTGCGTGCAACATTTCAGTGGCAGTTAGAATGCCATTCTCATTCTCTGGAATGAGATTCGAAAAACGCAATCAATGCAGCATGGAGCCACAATTGCTTGGTAAAAATGCAATCACACTCCATAGGCGATTGTGATTTGCCTTTTGAGATCCCAATGTTAAACCAGGCCTAAGGGGGACCAACTGGGTCCGAATTATTTATCAGGTGGTCGTTGTGTTTCCAGACCTTACACTTGAGGGTGTAAGAGTGGTACCCATGATTACCACCTATCACTCTTATCCCTCTTCAAAACTGCCATCCCCTATACCTCTCTCACTTCCTTTCTCCAACCTGCCCTAAGAGTCTACCTTGCCATGGTGGGCCGGCTTACAATCCTATTGGCCAAAATGTGATTTACTTTTAGCCAATTGGATTAGCCAAAGTACTCTGCCAAAAAAGAATATAATAAACCATCTGAGAGGGAGATCAACTAATTAGACCCCTTTTGTATTAGGCACGTTACAATTAAAAAATGGTATCGTGCCCATTTTGACAATAGCAACAGCACGGCGATGAACATGTAAATTGCATTGCCTGGTTTTTGCTAGTGCAATTGGTATTTTCAATAAATACGATTGTCGGCCTGCATCTTTTTTGTTTTGTTTGCGCTTCTATGCTTTGTAACTTTTTGGTGAGGGTTGGTATGGCTGTGCGGAGGAGGAGGCCATACGTAGAACTTGGGGGTATATTTAAATCATTTTAAATATGCCCCTGAGTTCTACACTGCAGGCTGCAACAATTTGTAATCACCAATCAAATTCTCTTAAGGGCCAGTTCACACTTGGTGTGCTTTTGGTGGGGAGCATTTCTGCTCTTTGCTGATAGCCGGTATTCAGAAAAGCAATGTGGTAAATCCTTGCAGTGCCTGCGGTGTGCATATGTCGCAAAGGTGCACTGCGTGCAACATTTCGGTGGCAGTTAGAATGCCATTCTCATTCTCTGGAATGAGACTCGAAAAACGCAATCACTGCAACATGGAGCCACAATTGCTTGGTAAAAACGCAATCACACTCCATAAGCGATTGTTATTTTCCTTTTGCGATCCCAATGTTGAACCAGGCATAAGGGGGACCAACTGGGTCCCAATTATTTATCAGGTGGTTGTCATGGGTTCCAGACTTTACACTTGAGGGTGTAAGAGTGGTACCCATGATGACCACTTATCCCCCTTCAAAACTGCCATCCCCTATGCCTAACTCACTTCCTTCCCCCAACCTGCCCTAAGAGTCTACCTTGCCATGGTGGGCCGGCTTACAATCCTATTGGCCAAAATGTGATTTACTTTTAGTCAATTGGATTAGCCAAAGTACTCTGCCAAAAAGAATATAATAAACCATCTGAGAGGGAGATCAACTAATTATAGCCCTTTTGTATTAGGCACGTTACAATTAAAAAATGGTATCGTGCCCATTTTGCCAATAGCAACAGCACGGCGATGAACATGTAAATTGCATTGCCTGGTTCTTGCTAGTGCAATTGGTATTTTCAATAATTACGATTGTCGGCCTGCATCTTTTTTGTTTTGTTTGCTTTGTAACTTTTTGGTGAGGGTTGGTATGGCTGTGGGGAGGAGGAGGCCATACGTAGAACTTGGGGGTATATTTAAATCATTTTAAATATGCCCCTGAGTTCTACACTGCAGGCTGCAACAATTTGTAATCACCAATCAAATTCTCTTAAGGGCCAGTTCACACTTGGTGTGCTTTTGGTGGGGAGCATTTCTGCTCTTTGCTGATAGCCGATATTCAGCAAAGCAATGTGGTAAATCCTTGCAGTGCCTGCGGTGTGCATATGTCGCAAAGGTGCACTGCGTGCAACATTTCGGTGGCAGTTAGAATGCCATTCTCATTTTTTGGAATGAGACTCGAAAAACGCAATCACTGCAACATGGAGCCACAATTGCTTGGTAAAAACGCAATCACAATCCATAAGCGATTGTGATTTTCCTTTTGCGATCCCAATGTTGAACCAGGCATAAGGGGGACCAACTGGGTCCCAATTATTTATCAGGTGGTTGTCATGGGTTCCAGACTTTACACTTGAGGGTGTAAGAGTGGTACCCATGATGACCACCTATCCCCCTTATCCCCCTTCAAAACTGCCATCCCCTATGCCTAACTCACTCCCTTCCCCCAACCTGCCCTAAGAGTCTACCTTGCCATGGTGGGCCGGCTTACAATCCTATTGGCCATAATGTGATTTACTTTTAGCCAATTGGATTAGCCAAAGTACTCTGCCAAAAAAGAATATAATAAACCATCTGAGAGGGAGATCAACTAATTACAGCCCTTTTATATTAGGCACGTTACAATTCAAAAAAAAGGTATCGTGCCCATTTTGCCAATAGCAACAGCACGGCGATGAACATGTAAATTGCATTGCCTGGTTTTTGCTAGTGCAATTGGTATTTTCAATAATTACGATTGTCGGCCTGCATCTTTTTTGTTTTGTTTGCGCTTCTATGCTTTGTAACTTTTTGGTGAGGATTGGTATGGCTGTGGGGAGGAGGAGGCCATACGTAGAACTTGGGGGTATATTTAAATCATTTTAAATATGCCCCTGAGTTCTACACTGCAGGCTGCAACAATTTGTAATCACCAATCAAATTCTCTTAAGGGCCAGTTCACACTTGGTGTGCTTTTGGTGGGGAGCATTTCTGCTCTTTGCTGATAGCCGATATTCAGCAAAGCAATGTGGTAAATCCTTGCAGTGCCTGCGGTGTGCATATGTCGCAAAGGTGCACTGCGTGCAACATTTCGGTGGCAGTTAGAATGCCATTCTCATTTTTTGGAATGAGACTCGAAAAACGCAATCACTGCAACATGGAGCCACAATTGCTTGGTAAAAACGCAATCACAATCCATAAGCGATTGTGATTTTCCTTTTGCGATCCCAATGTTGAACCAGGCATAAGGGGGACCAACTGGGTCCCAATTATTTATCAGGTGGTTGTCATGGGTTCCAGACTTTACACTTGAGGGTGTAAGAGTGGTACCCATGATGACCACCTATCCCCCTTATCCCCCTTCAAAACTGCCATCCCCTATGCCTAACTCACTCCCTTCCCCCAACCTGCCCTAAGAGTCTACCTTGCCATGGTGGGCCGGCTTACAATCCTATTGGCCATAATGTGATTTACTTTTAGCCAATTGGATTAGCCAAAGTACTCTGCCAAAAAAGAATATAATAAACCATCTGAGAGGGAGATCAACTAATTACAGCCCTTTTATATTAGGCACGTTACAATAAAAAAAAAAGGTATCGTGCCCATTTTGCCAATAGCAACAGCACGGCGATGAACATGTAAATTGCATTGCCTGGTTTTTGCTAGTGCAATTGGTATTTTCAATAATTACGATTGTCGGCCTGCATCTTTTTTGTTTTGTTTGCGCTTCTATGCTTTGTAACTTTTTGGTGAGGATTGGTATGGCTGTGGGGAGGAGGAGGCCATACGTAGAACTTGGGGGTATATTTAAATTATTTTAAATATGCCCCTGAGTTCTACACTGCAGGCTGCAACAATTTGTAATCACCAATCAAATTCTCTTAAGGGCCAGTTCACACTTGGTGTGCTTTTGGTGGGGAGCATTTCTGCTCTTTGCTGATAGCCGGTATTCAGCAAAGCAATGTGGTAAATCCTTGCAGTGCCTGCGGTGTGCATATGTCGCAAAGGTGCACTGCGTGCAACATTTCGGTGGCAGTTAGAATGCCATTCTCATTCTCTGGAATGAGACTCGAAAAACGCAATCACTGCAACATGGAGCCACAATTGCTTGGTAAAAACGCAATCACACTCCATAAGCGATTGTGATTTTCCTTTTGCGATCCCAATGTTGAACCAGGCATAAGGGGGACCAACTGGGTTCCAATTATTTATCAGGTGGTTGTCATGGGTACCAGACTTTACACTTGAGGGTGTAAGAGTGGTACCCATGATGACCACCTATCCCCCTTATCCCCCTTCAAAACTGCCATCCCCTATGCCTAACTCACTCCCTTAACCCGACCTGCCCTAAGAGTCTACCTTGCCATGGTGGGCCGGCTTACAATCCTATTGGCCAAAATGTGATTTACTTTTAGTCAATTGGATTAGCCAAAGTACTCTGCCAAAAAGAATATAATAAACCATCTGAGAGGGAGATCAACTAATTAGAGCCCTTTTGTATTAGGCACGTTACAATTAAAAAATGGTATCGTGCCCATTTTGCCAATAGCAACAGCACGGCGATGAACATGTAAATTGCATTGCCTGGTTTTTGCTAGTGCAATTGGTATTTTCAATAATTACGATTGTCGGCCTGCACATTTTTTGTTTTGTTTGCTTTGTAACTTTTTGGTGAGGGTTGGTATGGCTGTGGGGAGGAGGAGGCCATACGTAGAACTTGGGGGTATATTTCAATCATTTTAAATATGCCCCTGAGTTCTACACTGCAGGCTGCAACAATTTGTAATCACCAATCAAATTCTCTTAAGGGCCAGTTCACACTTGGTGTGCTTTTGGTGGGGAGCATTTCTGCTCTTTGCTGATAGCCGGTATTCAGCAAAGCAATGTGGTAAATCCTTGCAGTGCCTGCGGTGTGCATATGTCGCAAAGGTGCACTGCATGCAACATTTCGGTGGCAGTTAGAATGCCATTCTCATTCTCTGGAATGAGACTCAAAAAACGCAATCACTGCAACATGGAGCCACAATTGCTTGGTAAAAACGCAATCACACTCCATAGGCGATTGTGATTTTCCTTTTGCGATCCCAATGTTGAACCAGGCCTAAGGGGGACCAACTGGGTCCCAATTATTTATCAGGTGGTTGTCATGGGTTCCAGACTTTACACTTGAGGGTGTAAGAGTGGTACTCATGATGACCATCTATCCCCCTTATCCCCCTTCAAAACTGCCATCCCCTATGCCTCACTCACTCCCTTCCCCCAACCTGCCCTAAGAGTCTACCTTGCCATGGTGGGCCGGCTTACAATCCTATTGGCCAAAATGTGATTTACTTTTAGCCAATTGGCTTAGCCAAAGTACTCTGCCAAAAAAGAATATAATAAACCATCTGAGAGGGAGATCAACTAATTAGAGCCCTTTTGTATTAGGCACGTTACAATTAAAAAATGGTATCATGCCCATTTTGCCAATAGCAACAGCACGGCGATGAACATGTAAATTGCATTGCCTGGTTTTTGCTAGTGCAATTGGTATTTTCAATAATTACGATTGTCGGCCTGCATCTTTTTTGTTTTGTTTGCGCTTCTATGCTTTGTAACTTTTTGGTGAGGATTGGTATGGCTGTGGGGAGGAGGAGGCCATACGTAGAACTTAGGGGTATATTTAAATCATTTTAAATATGCCCCTGAGTTCTACACTGCAGGCTGCAACAATTTGTAATCACCAATCAAATTCTCTCAAGGGCCAGTTCACACTTGGTGTGCTTTTGGTGGAGGGCGTTTCTGCTCTTTGCTGATAGCCGGTATTCAGCAAAGCACTGTGGTAAATCCTTGCAGTGCCTGAGGTGTGCATATGTCGCACAGGTGCACTGCGTGCAACATTTCAGTGGCAGTTAGAATGCCATTCTCATTCTCTGGAATGAGATTCGAAAAACGCAATCAATGCAGCATGGAGCCACAATTGCTTGGTAAAAATGCATTCACACTCCGTAGGCGATTGTGATTTGCCTTTTGAGATCCCAATGTTAAACCAGGCCTAAGAGGGACCAACTGGGTCCGAATTATTTATCAGATGGTCGTTGTGTTTCCAGACTTTACACTTGAGGGTGTAAGAGTGGTACCCATGATTACCACCTATCCCTCTTATCCCTCTTCAAAACTGCCATCCCCTATACCTCTCTCACTTCCTTTCTCCAACCTGCCCTAAGAGTCTACCTTGCCATGGTGGGCCGGCTTACAATCCTATTGGCCAAAATGTGATTTACTTTTAGCCAATTGGATTAGCCAAAGTACTCTGCCAAAAAAGAATATAATAAACCATCTGAGAGGGAGATCAACTAATTAGACCCCTTTTGTATTAGGCACGTTACAATTAAAAAATGGTATCGTGCCCATTTTACCAATAGCAACAGCACGGCGATGAACATGTAAATTGCATTGCCTGGTTTTTGCTAGTGCAATTGGTATTTTCAATAATTACCATTGTCGGCCTGCATCTTTTTTGTTTTGTTTGCTTTGTAACTTTTTGGTGAGGGTTGGTATGGCTGTGGGGAGGAGGAGGCCATACGTAGAACTTGGGGGTATATTTCAATCATTTTAAATATGCCCCTGAGTTCTACACTGCAGGCTGCAACAATTTGTAATCACCAATCAAATTCTCTTAAGGGCCAGTTCACACTTGGTGTGCTTTTGGTGGGGAGCATTTCTGCTCTTTGCTGATAGCCGGTATTCAGCAAGGCAATGTGGTAAATCCTTGCAGTGCCTGCGGTGTGCATATGTCGCAAAGGTGCACTGCGTGCAACATTTCGGTGGCAGTTAGAATGCCATTCTCATTCTCTGGAATGAGACTCGAAAAACGCAATCACTGCAACATGGAGCCACAATTGCTTGGTAAAAACGCAATCACACTCCATAAGCGATTGTGATTTTCCTTTTGCGATCCCAATGTTGAACCAGGCATAAGGGGGACCAACTGGGTCCCAATTATTTATCAGGTGGTTGTCATGGATTCCAGACTTTACACTTGAGGGTGTAAGAGTGGTACCCATGATGACCACCTATCCCCCTTATCCCCCTTCAAAACTGCCATCCCCTATGCCTAACTCACTCCCTTCCCCCAACCTGCCCTAAGAGTCTACCTTGCCATGGTGGGCCGGCTTACAATCCTATTGGCCATAATGTGATTTACTTTTAGCCAATTGGATTAGCCAAAATACTCTGCCAAAAAAGAATATAATAAACCATCTGAGAGGGAGATCAACTAATTAGAGCCCTTTTGTATTAGGCACGTTACAATTAAAAAATGGTATCGTGCCCATTTTGCCAATAGCAACAGCACGGCGATGAACATGTAAATTGCATTGCCTGGTTTTTGCTAGTGCAATTGGTATTTTCAATAATTACGATTGTCGGCCTGCATCTTTTTTGTTTTGTTTGCTTTGTAACTTTTTGGTGAGGGTTGGTATGGCTGTGGGGAGGAGGAGGCCATACGTAGAACTTGGGGGTATATTTAAATCATTTTAAATATGCCCCTAAGTTCTACACTGCAGGCTGCAACAATTTGTAATCACCAATCAAATTTTCTTAAGGGCCAGTTCACACTTGGTGTGCTTTTGGTGGGGAGCATTTCTGCTCTTTGCTGATTGCCGGTATTCAGCAAAGCAATGTGGTAAATCCTTGCAGTGCCTGCGGTGTGCATATGTCGCAAAGGTGCACTGCGTGCAACATTTCGGTGGCAGTTAGAATGCCATTCTCATTCTCTGGAATGAGACTCAAAAAACGCAATCACTGCAACATGGAGCCACAATTGCTTGGTAAAAACGCAATCACACTCCATAAGCGATTGTGATTTTCCTTTTGCGATCCCAATGTTGAACCAGGCATAAGGGGGACCAACTGGGTCCCAATTATTTATCAGGTGGTTGTCATGGGTTCCAGACTTTACACTTGAGGGTGTAAGAGTGGTACCCATGATGACCACCTATCCCCCTTATCCCCCTTCAAAACTGCCATCCCCTATGCCTAACTCACTCCCTTCCCCCAACCTGCCCTAAGAGTCTACCTTGCCATGGTGGGCCGGCTTACAATCCTATTGGCCAAAATGTGATTTACTTTTAGCCAATTGGATTAGCCAAAGTACTCTGCCAAAAAAGAATATAATAAACCATCTGAGAGGGAGATCAACTAATTAGAGCCCTTTTGTATTAGGCACGTTACAATTAAAAGATGGTATCGTGCCCATTTTACCAATAGCAACAGCACGGCGATGAACATGTAAATTGCATTGCCTGGTTTTTGCTAGTGCAACTGGTATTTTCAATAATTACGATTGTCGGCCTGCATCTTTTTTGTTTTGTTTGCTTTGTAACTTTTTGGTGAGGGTTGGTATGGCTGTGGGGAGGAGGAGGCCATACGTAGAACTTGGGGGTATATTTAAATCATTTTAAATATGCCCCAGAGTTCTACACTGCAGGCTGCAACAATTTGTAATCACCAATCAAATTCTCTTAAGGGCCAGTTCACACTTGGTGTGCTTTTGGTGGGGAGCATTTCTGCTCTTTGCTGATAGCCGGTATTCAGCAAAGCAATGTGGTAAATCCTTGCAGTGCCTGCGGTGTGCATACGTCACAAAGGTGCACTGCGTGCAACATTTCGGTGGCAGTTAGAATGCCATTCTCATTCTCTGGAATGAGACTCGAAAAACGCAATCACTGCAACATGGAGCCACAATTGCTTGGTAAAATTGCAATCACACTCCATAGGCGATTGTGATTTTCCTTTTGCGATCCCAATGTTGAACCAGGCCTAAGGGGGACCAACTGGGTCCGAATTATTTATCAGGTGGTCGTTGTGTTTCCAGACTTTACACTTGAGGGTGTAAGGGTGGTACCCATGATTACCACCTATCCCTCTTATCCCTCTTCAAAACTGCCATCCCCTATGCCTCACTCACTCCCTTCCCCCAACCTGCCCTAAGAGTCTACCTTGCCATGGTGGGCTGGCTTACAATCCTATTGGCCATAATGTGATTTACTTTTAGCCAATTGGATTAGCCAAAGTACTCTGCCAAAAAAGAATATAATAAACCATCTGAGAGGGAGATCAACTAATTAGAGCCCTTTTGTATTAGGCACGTTACAATAAAAAAATGGTATCGTGCCCATTTTGCCAATAGCAACAGCACGGCGATGAACATGTAAATTGCATTGCCTGGTTTTTGCTAGTGCAATTGGTATTTTCAATAATTACGATTGTCGGCCTGCATCTTTTTTGTTTTGTTTGCATTTCTATGCTTTGTAACTTTTTGGTGAGGATTGGTATGGCTGTGGGGAGGAGGAGGCCATACGTAGAACTTGGGGGTATATTTAAATCATTTTAAATATGCCCCTGAGTTCTACACTGCAGGCTGCAACAATTTGTAATCACTAATCAAATTCTATCAAGGGCCAGTTCACACTTGGTGTGCTTTTGGTGGGGAGCATTTCTGCTCTTTGCTGATAGCCGGTATTCAACAAAGCAATGTGGTAAATCCTTGCAGTGCCTGCGGTGTGCATATGTCGCAAAGGTGCACTGCGTGCAACATTTCGGTGGCAGTTAGAATTCCATTCTCATTCTCTGGAATGAGACTCGAAAAACGCAATCACTGCAACATGGAGCCACAATTGCTTGGTAAAAATGCAATCACACTCCATAAGCGATTGTGATTTTCCTTTTGCGATCCCAATGTTGAACCAGGCATAAGGGGGACCAACTGGGTCCCAATTATTTATCAGGTGCTTGTCATGGGTTCCAGACTTTACACTTGAGGGTGTAAGAGTGGTACCCATGATGACCACTTATCCCCCTTCAAAACTGCCATCCCCTATGCCTAACTCACTTCCTTCCCCCAACCTGCCCTAAGAGTCTACCTTGCCATGGTGGGCCGGCTTGCAATCCTATTGGCCAAAATGTGATTTACTTTTATTCAATTGGATTAGCCAAAGTACTCTGCCAAAAAGAATATAATAAACCATCTGAGAGGGAGATCAACTAATTATAGCCCTTTTGTATTAGGCACGTTACAATTAAAAAATGGTATCGTGCCCATTTTGCCAATAGCAACAGCACGGCGATGAACATGTAAATTGCATTGCCTGGTTCTTGCTAGTGCAATTGGTATTTTCAATAATTACGATTGTCGGCCTGCATCTTTTTTGTTTTGTTTGCTTTGTAACTTTTTGGTGAGGGTTGGTATGGCTGTGGGGAGGAGGAGGCCATACGTAGAACTTGGGGGTATATTTAAATCATTTTAAATATGCCCCTGAGTTCTACACTGCAGGCTGCAACAATTTGTAATCACCAATCAAATTCTCTTAAGGGCCAGTTCACACTTGGTGTGCTTTTGGTGGGGAGCATTTCTGCTCTTTGCTGATAGCCGATATTCAGCAAAGCAATGTGGTAAATCCTTGCAGTGCCTGCGGTGTGCATATGTCGCAAAGGTGCACTGCGTGCAACATTTCGGTGGCAGTTAGAATGCCATTCTCATTTTTTGGAATGAGACTCGAAAAACGCAATCACTGCAACATGGAGCCACAATTGCTTGGTAAAAACGCAATCACAATCCATAAGCGATTGTGATTTTCCTTTTGCGATCCCAATGTTGAACCAGGCATAAGGGGGACCAACTGGGTCCCAATTATTTATCAGGTGGTTGTCATGGGTTCCAGACTTTACACTTGAGGGTGTAAGAGTGGTACCCATGATGACCACCTATCCCCCTTATCCCCCTTCAAAACTGCCATCCCCTATGCCTAACTCACTCCCTTCCCCCAACCTGCCCTAAGAGTCTACCTTGCCATGGTGGGCCGGCTTACAATCCTATTGGCCATAATGTGATTTACTTTTAGCCAATTGGATTAGCCAAAGTACTCTGCCAAAAAAGAATATAATAAACCATCTGAGAGGGAGATCAACTAATTACAGCCCTTTTATATTAGGCACGTTACAATTAAAAAAAAGGTATCGTGCCCATTTTGCCAATAGCAACAGCACGGCGATGAACATGTAAATTGCATTGCCTGGTTTTTGCTAGTGCAATTGGTATTTTCAATAATTACGATTGTCGGCCTGCATCTTTTTTGTTTTGTTTGCGCTTCTATGCTTTGTAACTTTTTGGTGAGGATTGGTATGGCTGTGGGGAGGAGGAGGCCATACGTAGAACTTGGGGGTATATTTAAATCATTTTAAATATGCCCCTGAGTTCTACAATGCAGGCTGCAACAATTTGTAATCACCAATCAAATTCTCTTAAGGGCCAGTTCACACTCGGTGTGCTTTTGGTGGGGAGCATTTCTGCTCTCTGCTGATAGCCGGTATTCAGCAAAGCAATGTGGTAAATCCTTGCAGTGCCTGCGTTGTGCATATGTCGCAAAGGTGCACTGCGTGCAACATTTCGGTGGCAGTTAGAATGCCATTCTCATTCTCTGGAATGAGACTCGAAAAACGCAATCACTGCAACATGGAGCCACAAATGCTTGGTAAAAACGCAATCACACTCCATAAGCGATTGTGATTTTCCTTTTGCGATCCCAATGTTGAACCAGGCATAAGGGGGACCAACTGGGTCCCAATTATTTATCAGGTGCTTGTCATGGGTTCCAGACTTTACACTTGAGGGTGTAAGAGTGGTACCCATGATGACCACCTATCCCCCTTATCCCCCTTCAAAACTGCCATCCCCTATGCCTAACTCACTCCCTTCCCCCAACCTGCCCTAAGAGTCTACCTTGTCATGGTGGGCCGGCTTACAATCCTATTGGCCAAAATGTGATTTACTTTTAGTCAATTGGATTAGCCAAAGTACTCTGCCAAAAAGAATATAATAAACCATCTGAGAGGGAGATCAACTAATTATAGCCCTTTTGTATTAGGCACGTTACAATTAAAAAATGGTATCGTGCCCATTTTGCCAATAGCAACAGCACGGCGATGAACATGTAAATTGCATTGCAAAATAAGTAGAACAGAGGCGCCAACAGGAGGCTGAGGAGGCTATGGTGGTTCCACCCCCTCCAAGCAAACACAGAAAACTGTGTAATGTAATCAGAACAAATTTATTGGTACACTCCAGGGTATAGATATACAACGCGTTTCGCGGGTATGAGTCCGCTTCTTCAGGCAGTAGAAGTAGGAGTACACAGCAATCTGTCAGCAACACACTTTGGCGCCAGGTGTGTTGCTGACAGATTGCTGTGTACTCCTACTTCTACTGCCTGAAGAAGCGGGCTCATACCCGCGAAACGCGTTGTATATCTATACCCTGGAGTGTACTAATAAATTTGTTCTGATTACATTACACAGTTTTCTGTGTTTGCTTGGAGGGGGTGGAACCACCATAGCCTCCTCAGCGAATTTTAACATTTTAATTACTGTTTTTATCCTGTTGGCGCCTCTGTTCTACTTATTTTGCACTTTATATCCACCCTTGGTGGAGGGGGATACCCTTTTTCTCATCTACAGAGAGCGACTTTTTAATCCTGAGTGGGGACAGGTCAAACTCCTCACCTGCTTATACAGTGGTTGCCTGGAGGTAACCCTGGTTTGTGAATATAATTTTTACTCTTTCACATTATACCAATTGCCAAAACCTACTACACCATATTGGGCTCTCGGTTCTCTCTCCTCATGTAAATTGCATTGCCTGGTTTTTGCTAGTGCAATTGGTATTTTCAATAATTACGATTGTCGGCCTGCATCTTTTTTGTTTTGTTTGCTTTGTAACTTTTTGGTGAGGGTTGGTATGGCTGTGGGGAGGAGGAGGCCATACGTAGAACTTGGGGGTATATTTAAATCATTTTAAATATGCCCCTGAGTTCTACACTGCAGGCTGCAACAATTTGTAATCACCAATCAAATTCTCTTAAGGGCCAGTTCACACTTGGTGTGCTTTTGGTGGGGAGCATTTCTGCTCTTTGCTGATAGCCGGTATTCAGCAAAGCAATGTGGTAAATCCTTGCAGTGCCTGCGGTGTGCATATGTCGCAAAGGTGCACTGCGTGCAACATTTCGGTGGCAGTTAGAATGCCATTCTCATTCTCTGGAATGAGACTCGAAAAACGCAATCACTGCAACATGGAGCCACAATTGCTTGTTAAAAACGCAATCACACTCCATAAGCGATTGTGATTTTCCTTTTGCGATCCCAATGTTGAACCAGGCCTAAGGGGGACCAACTGGGTCCCAATTATTTATCAGGTGTTTGTCATGGGTTCCAGACTTTACACTTGAGGGTGTAAGAGTGGTACCCATGATGACCACCTATCCCCCTTATCCCCCTTCAAAACTGCCATCCCCTATGCCTCACTCACTCCCTTCCCCCAACCTGCCCTAAGAGTCTACCTTGCCAAGGTGGGCCGGCTTACAATCCTATTGGCCATAATGTGATTTACTTTTAGCCAATTGGATTAGCCAAAGTACTCTGCCAAAAGAGAATATAATAAACCATCTGAGAGGGAGATCAACTAATTATAGCCCTTTTGTATTAGGCACGTTACAATAAAAAAATGGTATCGTGCCCATTTTGCCAATAGCAACAGCACGGCGATGAACATGTAAATTGCATTGCCTGGTTTTTGCTAGTGCAATTGGTATTTTCAATAATTACGATTGTCGGCCTGCATCTTTTTTGTTTTGTTTGCGCTTCTATGCTTTGTAACTTTTTGGTGAGGATTGGTATGGCTGTGGGGAGGAGGAGGCCATACGTAGAACTTGGGGGTATATTTAAATCATTTTAAATATGCCCCTGAGTTCTACACTGCAGGCTGCAACAATTTGTAATCACCAATCAAATTCTCTTAAGGGCCAGTTCACACTTGGTGTGCTTTTGGTGGAGGGCGTTTCTGCTCTTTGCTGATAGCCGGTATTCAGCAAAGCACTGTGGTAAATCCTTGCAGTGCCTGAGGTGTGCATATGTCGCACAGGTGCACTGCGTGCAACATTTCAGTGGCAGTTAGAATGCCATTCTCATTCTCTGGAATGAGATTCGAAAAACGCAATCAATGCAGCATGGAGCCACAATTGCTTGGTAAAAATGCATTCACACTCCATAGGCGATTGTGATTTGCCTTTTGAGATCCCAATGTTAAACCAGGCCTAAGGGGGACCAACTGGGTCCGAATTATTTATCAGGTGGTCGTTGTGTTTCCAGACTTTACACTTGAGGGTGTAAGGGTGGTACCCATGATTACCACCTATCCCTCTTATCCCTCTTCAAAACTGCCATCCCCTATACCTCTCTCACTTCCTTTCTCCAACCTGCCCTAAGAGTCTACCTTGCCATGGTGGGCCGGCTTACAATCCTATTGGCCAAAATGTGATTTACTTTTAGCCAATTGGATTAGCCAAAGTACTCTGCCAAAAAAGAATATAATAAACCATCTGAGAGGGAGATCAACTAATTACAGCCCTTTGTATTAGGCACGTTACAATTAAAAAAAAGGTATTGTGCCCATTTTGCCAATAGCAACAGCACGGCGATGAACATGTAAATTGCATTGCCTGGTTTTTGCTAGTGCAATTGGTATTTTCAATAATTACGATTGTCGGCCTGCATCTTTTTTGTTTTGTTTGCGCTTCTATGCTTTGTAACTTTTTGGTGAGGATTGGTATGGCTGTGTGGAGGAGGAGGCCATACGTAGAACTTGGGGGTATATTTAAATCATTTTAAATATGCCCCTGAGTTCTACACTACAGGCTGCAACAATTTGTAATCACCAATCAAATTCTCTTAAGGGCCAGTTCACACTTGGTGTGCTTTTGGTGGGGAGCATTTCTGCTCTTTGCTGATAGCCGGTATTCAGCAAAGCAATGTGGTAAATCCTTGCAGTGCCTGCGGTGTGCATATGTCGCAAAGGTGCACTGCGTGCAACATTTCGGTGGCAGTTAGAATGCCATTCTCATTCTCTGGAATGAGACTCGAAAAACGCAATCACTGCAACATGGAGCCACAATTGCTTGGTAAAAACGCAATCACACTCCATAAGCGATTGTGATTTTCCTTTTGCGATCCCAATGTTGAACCAGGCATAAGGGGGACCAACTGGGTCCCAATTATTTATCAGGTGGTTGTCATGGGTTCCAGACTTTACACTTGAGGGTGTAAGAGTGGTACCCATGATGACCACCTATCCCCCTTATCCCCCTTCAAAACAGTCATCCCCTATGCCTAACTCACTCCCTTCCCCCAACCTGCCCTAAGAGTCTACCTTGCCATGGTGGGCCGGCTTACAATCCTATTGGCCAAAATGTGATTTACTTTTAGTCAATTGGATTAGCCAAAGTACTCTGCCAAAAAAGAATATAATAAACCATCTGAGAGGGAGATCAACTAATTAGAGCCCTTTTGTATTAGGCACGTTACAATTAAAAAATGGTATCGTGCCCATTTTACCAATAGCAACAGCACGGCGATGAACATGTAAATTGCATTGCCTGGTTTTTGCTAGTGCAATTGGTATTTTCAATAATTACCATTGTCGGCCTGCATCTTTTTTGTTTTGTTTGCTTTGTAACTTTTTGGTGAGGGTTGGTATGGCTGTGGGGAGGAGGAGGCCATACGTAGAACTTGGGGGTATATTTAAATCATTTTAAATATGCCCCTGAGTTCTACACTGCAGGCTGCAACAATTTGTAATCACCAATCAAATTCTCTTAAGGGCCAGTTCACACTTGGTGTGCTTTTGGTGGGGAGCATTTCTGCTCTTTGCTGATAGCCGGTATTCAGCAAAGCAATGTGGTAAATCCTTGCAGTGCCTGCGGTGTGCATATGTCGCAAAGGTGCACTGCGTGCAACATTTCGGTGGCAGTTAGAATGCCATTCTCATTCTCTGGAATGAGACTCGAAAAACGCAATCACTGCAACATGGAGCCACAATTGCTTGTTAAAAACGCAATCACACTCCATAAGCGATTGTGATTTTCCTTTTGCGATCCCAATGTTGAACCAGGCATAAGGGGGACCAACTGGGTTCCAATTATTTATTAGGTGGTTGTCATGGGTACCAGACTTTACACTTGAGGGTGTAAGAGTGGTACCCATGATGACCACCTATCCCCCTTATCCCCCTTCAAAACTGCCATCCCCTATGCCTAACTCACTCCCTTCCCCCGACCTGCCCTAAGAGTCTACCTTGCCATGGTGGGCCGGCTTACAATCCTATTGGCCATAATGTGATTTACTTTTAGTCAATTGGATTAGCCAAAGTACTCTGCCAAAAAGAATATAATAAACCATCTGAGAGGGAGATCAACTAATTAGAGCCCTTTTGTATTAGGCACGTTACAATTAAAAAATGGTATCGTGCCCATTTTGCCAATAGCAACAGCACGGCGATGAACATGTAAATTGCATTGCCTGGTTTTTGCTAGTGCAACTGGTATTTTCAATAATTACGAGTGTCGGCCTGCATCTTTTTTGTTTTGTTTGCTTTGTAACTTTTTGGTGAGGGTTGGTATGGCTGTGGGGAGGAGGAGGCCATACGTAGAACTTGGGGGTATATTTAAATCATTTTACATATGCCCCTGAGTTCTACACTGCAGGCTGCAACAATTTGTAATCACCAATCAAATTCTCTTAAGGGCCAGTTCACACTTGGTGTGCTTTTGGTGGGGAGCATTTCTGCTCTTTGCTGATAGCCGGTATTCAACAAAGCAATGTGGTAAATCCTTGCAGTGCCTGCGGTGTGCATATGTCGCAAAGGTGCACTGCGTGCAACATTTCGGTGGCAGTTAGAATGCCATTCTCATTCTCTGGAATGAGACTCGAAAAACGCAATCACTGCAACATGGATCCACAATTGCTTGGTAAAAACGCAATCACACTCCATAGGCGATTGTGATTTTCCTTTTGCGATCCCAATGTTGAACCAGGCCTAAGGGGGACCAACTGGGTCCCAATTATTTATCAGGTGTTTGTCATGGGTTCCAGACTTTACACTTGAGGGTGTAAGAGTGGTACCCATGATGACCACCTATCCCCCTTATCCCCCTTCAAAACTGCCATCCCCTATGCCTCACTCACTCCCTTCCCCCAACCTGCCCTAAGAGTCTACCTTGCCAAGGTGGGCCGGCTTACAATCCTATTGGCCATAATGTGATTTACTTTTAGCCAATTGGATTAGCCAAAGTACTCTGCCAAAAGAGAATATAATAAACCATCTGAGAGGGAGATCAACTAATTATAGCCCTTTTGTATTAGGCACGTTACAATAAAAAAATGGTATCGTGCCCATTTTGCCAATAGCAACAGCACGGCGATGAACATGTAAATTGCATTGCCTGGTTTTTGCTAGTGCAATTGGTATTTTCAATAATTACGATTGTCGGCCTGCATCTTTTTTGTTTTGTTTGCGCTTCTATGCTTTGTAACTTTTTGGTGAGGATTGGTATGGCTGTGGGGAGGAGGAGGCCATACGTAGAACTTGGGGGTATATTTAAATCATTTTAAATATGCCCCTGAGTTCTACACTGCAGGCTGCAACAATTTGTAATCACCAATCAAATTCTCTTAAGGGCCAGTTCACACTTGGTGTGCTTTTGGTGGAGGGCGTTTCTGCTCTTTGCTGATAGCCGGTATTCAGCAAAGCACTGTGGTAAATCCTTGCAGTGCCTGAGGTGTGCATATGTCGCACAGGTGCACTGCGTGCAACATTTCAGTGGCAGTTAGAATGCCATTCTCATTCTCTGGAATGAGATTCGAAAAACGCAATCAATGCAGCATGGAGCCACAATTGCTTGGTAAAAATGCATTCACACTCCATAGGCGATTGTGATTTGCCTTTTGAGATCCCAATGTTAAACCAGGCCTAAGGGGGACCAACTGGGTCCGAATTATTTATCAGGTGGTCGTTGTGTTTCCAGACTTTACACTTGAGGGTGTAAGGGTGGTACCCATGATTACCACCTATCCCTCTTATCCCTCTTCAAAACTGCCATCCCCTATACCTCTCTCACTTCCTTTCTCCAACCTGCCCTAAGAGTCTACCTTGCCATGGTGGGCCGGCTTACAATCCTATTGGCCAAAATGTGATTTACTTTTAGCCAATTGGATTAGCCAAAGTACTCTGCCAAAAAAGAATATAATAAACCATCTGAGAGGGAGATCAACTAATTACAGCCCTTTGTATTAGGCACGTTACAATTAAAAAAAAGGTATTGTGCCCATTTTGCCAATAGCAACAGCACGGCGATGAACATGTAAATTGCATTGCCTGGTTTTTGCTAGTGCAATTGGTATTTTCAATAATTACGATTGTCGGCCTGCATCTTTTTTGTTTTGTTTGCGCTTCTATGCTTTGTAACTTTTTGGTGAGGATTGGTATGGCTGTGTGGAGGAGGAGGCCATACGTAGAACTTGGGGGTATATTTAAATCATTTTAAATATGCCCCTGAGTTCTACACTACAGGCTGCAACAATTTGTAATCACCAATCAAATTCTCTTAAGGGCCAGTTCACACTTGGTGTGCTTTTGGTGGGGAGCATTTCTGCTCTTTGCTGATAGCCGGTATTCAGCAAAGCAATGTGGTAAATCCTTGCAGTGCCTGCGGTGTGCATATGTCGCAAAGGTGCACTGCGTGCAACATTTCGGTGGCAGTTAGAATGCCATTCTCATTCTCTGGAATGAGACTCGAAAAACGCAATCACTGCAACATGGAGCCACAATTGCTTGGTAAAAACGCAATCACACTCCATAAGCGATTGTGATTTTCCTTTTGCGATCCCAATGTTGAACCAGGCATAAGGGGGACCAACTGGGTCCCAATTATTTATCAGGTGGTTGTCATGGGTTCCAGACTTTACACTTGAGGGTGTAAGAGTGGTACCCATGATGACCACCTATCCCCCTTATCCCCCTTCAAAACAGTCATCCCCTATGCCTAACTCACTCCCTTCCCCCAACCTGCCCTAAGAGTCTACCTTGCCATGGTGGGCCGGCTTACAATCCTATTGGCCAAAATGTGATTTACTTTTAGTCAATTGGATTAGCCAAAGTACTCTGCCAAAAAAGAATATAATAAACCATCTGAGAGGGAGATCAACTAATTAGAGCCCTTTTGTATTAGGCACGTTACAATTAAAAAATGGTATCGTGCCCATTTTACCAATAGCAACAGCACGGCGATGAACATGTAAATTGCATTGCCTGGTTTTTGCTAGTGCAATTGGTATTTTCAATAATTACCATTGTCGGCCTGCATCTTTTTTGTTTTGTTTGCTTTGTAACTTTTTGGTGAGGGTTGGTATGGCTGTGGGGAGGAGGAGGCCATACGTAGAACTTGGGGGTATATTTAAATCATTTTAAATATGCCCCTGAGTTCTACACTGCAGGCTGCAACAATTTGTAATCACCAATCAAATTCTCTTAAGGGCCAGTTCACACTTGGTGTGCTTTTGGTGGGGAGCATTTCTGCTCTTTGCTGATAGCCGGTATTCAGCAAGGCAATGTGGTAAATCCTTGCAGTGCCTGCGGTGTGCATATGTCGCAAAGGTGCACTGCGTGCAACATTTCGGTGGCAGTTAGAATGCCATTCTCATTCTCTGGAATGAGACTCGAAAAACGCAATCACTGCAACATGGAGCCACAATTGCTTGGTAAAAACGCAATCACACTCCATAAGCGATTGTGATTTTCCTTTTGCGATCCCAATGTTGAACCAGGCATAAGGGGGACCAACTGGGTCCCAATTATTTATCAGGTGGTTGTCATGGGTTCCAGACTTTACACTTGAGGGTGTAAGAGTGGTACCCATGATGACCACCTATCCCCCTTATCCCCCTTCAAAACTGCCATCCCCTATGCCTCACTCACTCCCTTCCCCCAACCTGCCCTAAGAGTCTACCTTGCCATGGTGGGCCGGCTTACAATCCTATTGGCCATAATGTGATTTACTTTTAGCCAATTGGATTAGCCAAAGTACTCTGCCAAAAAGAATATAATAAACCATCTGAGAGGGAGATCAACTAATTAGAGCCCTTTTGTATTAGGCACGTTACAATAAAAAAATGGTATCGTGCCCATTTTGCCAATAGCAACAGCACGGCGATGAACATGTAAATTGCATTGCCTGGTTTTTGCTAGTGCAATTGGTATTTTCAATAATTACGATTGTCGGCCTGCATCTTTTTTGTTTTGTTTGCATTTCTATGCTTTGTAACTTTTTGGTGAGGATTGGTATGGCTGTGGGGAGGAGGAGGCCATACGTAGAACTTGGGGGTATATTTAAATCATTTTAAATATGCCCCTGAGTTCTACACTGCAGGCTGCAACAATTTGTAATCACTAATCAAATTCTATCAAGGGCCAGTTCACACTTGGTGTGCTTTTGGTGGAGGGCGTTTCTGCTCTTTGCTGATAGCCGGTATTCAGCAAAGCACTGTGGTAAATCCTTGCAGTGCCTGAGGTGTGCATATGTCGCACAGGTGCACTGCGTGCAACATTTCGGTGGCAGTTAGAATGCCATTCTCATTCTCTGGAATGAGATTCGAAAAACGCAATCGATGCAGCATAGAGCCACAATTGCTTGGTAAAAATGCAATCACACTCCATAGGCGATTGTGATTTGCCTTTTGAGATCCCAATGTTAAACCAGCCCTAAGGGGGACCAACTGGGTCCGAATTATTTATCAGGTGGTCGTTGTTTTTCCAGACTTTACACTTGAGGGTGTAAGGGTGGTACCCATGATTACCACCTATCCCTCTTATCCCTCTTCAAAACTGCCATCCCCTATACCTCTCTCACTTCCTTTCTCCAACCTGCCCTAAGAGTCTACCTTGCCATGGTGGGCCGGCTTACAATCCTATTGGCCAAAATGTGATTTACTTTTAGCCAATTGGATAAGCCAAAGTACTCTGCCAAAAAAGAATATAATAAACCATCTGAGAGGGAGATCAACTAATTAGAGCCCTTTTGTATTAGGCACGTTACAATTAAAAAATGGTATCGTGCCCATTTTGCCAATAGCAACAGCACGGCGATGAACATGTAAATTGCATTGCCTGGTTTTTGCTAGTGCAATTGGTATTTTCAATAATTACCATTGTCGGCCTGCATCTTTTTTGTTTTGTTTGCGCTTCTATGCTTTGTAACTTTTTGGTGAGGGTTGGTATGGCTGTGGGGAGGAGGAGGCCATACGTAGAACTTGGGGGTATATTTAAATCATTTTAAATATGCCCCTAAGTTCTACACTGCAGGCTGCAACAATTTGTAATCACCAATCAAATTCTCTTAAGGGCCAGTTCACACTTGGTGTGCTTTTGGTGGGGAGCAATTCTGCTCTTTGCTGATTGCCGGTATTCAGCAAAGCAATGTGGTAAATCCTTGCAGTGCCTGCGGTGTGCATATGTCGCAAAGGTGCACTGCGTGCAACATTTCGGTGGCAGTTAGAATGCCATTCTCATTCTCTGGAATGAGACTCAAAAAACGCAATCACTGCAACATGGAGCCACAATTGCTTGGTAAAAACGCAATCACACTCCATAAGCGATTGTGATTTTCCTTTTGCGATCCCAATGTTGAACCAGGCATAAGGGGGACCAACTGGGTCCCAATTATTTATCAGGTGGTTGTCATGGGTTCCAGACTTTACACTTGAGGGTGTAAGAGTGGTACCCATGATGACCACCTATCCCCCTTATCCCCCTTCAAAACTGCCATCCCCTATGCCTAACTCACTCCCTTCCCCCAACCTGCCCTAAGAGTCTACCTTGCCATGGTGGGCCGGCTTACAATCCTATTGGCCAAAATGTGATTTACTTTTAGCCAATTGGATTAGCCAAAGTACTCTGCCAAAAAAGAATATAATAAACCATCTGAGAGGGAGATCAACTAATTAGAGCCCTTTTGTATTAGGCACGTTACAATTAAAAGATGGTATCGTGCCCATTTTACCAATAGCAACAGCACGGCGATGAACATGTAAATTGCATTGCCTGGTTTTTGCTAGTGCAACTGGTATTTTCAATAATTACGATTGTCGGCCTGCATCTTTTTTGTTTTGTTTGCTTTGTAACTTTTTGGTGAGGGTTGGTATGGCTGTGGGGAGGAGGAGGCCATACGTAGAACTTGGGGGTATATTTAAATCATTTTAAATATGCCCCAGAGTTCTACACTGCAGGCTGCAACAATTTGTAATCACCAATCAAATTCTCTTAAGGGCCAGTTCACACTTGGTGTGCTTTTGGTGGAGGGCGTTTCTGCTCTTTGCTGATAGCCGGTATTCAGCAAAGCACTGTGGTAAATCCTTGCAGTGCCTGAGGTGTGCATATGTCGCACAGGTGCACTGCGTGCAACATTTCGGTGGCAGTTAGAATGCCATTCTCATTCTCTGGAATGCGATTCGAAAAACGCAATCAATGCAGCATGGAGCCACAATTGCTTGGTAAAAATGCAATCACACTCCATAGGCGATTGTGATTTGCCTTTTGAGATCCCAATGTTAAACCAGGCCTAAGGGGGACCAACTGGGTCCGAATTATTTATCAAGTGGTCGTTGTGTTTCCAGACTTTACACTTGAGGGTGTAAGATGGTACCCATGATTACCACCTATCCCTCTTATCCCTCTTCAAAACTGCCATCCCCTATACCTCTCTCACTTCCTTTCTCCAACCTGCCCTAAGAGTCTACCTTGCCATGGTGGGCCGGCTTACAATCCTATTGGCCAAAATGTGATCTACTTTTAGCCAATTGGATTAGCCAAAGTACTCTGCCAAAAAAGAATATAATAAACCATCTGAGAGGGAGATCAACTAATTAGAGCCCTTTTGTATTAGGCACGTTACAATTAAAAAATGGTATCGTGCCCATTTTGCCAATAGCAACAGCACGGCGATGAACATGTAAATTGCATTGCCTGGTTTTTGCTAGTGCAATTGGTATTTTCAATAATTACCATTGTCGGCCTGCATCTTTTTTGTTTTGTTTGCGCTTCTATGCTTTGTAACTTTTTGGTGAGGGTTGGTATGGCTGTGGGGAGGAGGAGGCCATACGTAGAACTTGGGGGTTTATTTAAATCATTTTAAATATGCCCCTGAGTTCTACACTGCAGGCTGCAACAATTTGTAATCACCAATCAAATTCTCTTAAGGGCCAGTTCACACTTGGTGTGCTTTTGGTGGGGAGCATTTCTGCTCTTTGCTGATAGCCGGTATTCAGCAAAGCAATGTGGTAAATCCTTGCAGTGCCTGCGGTGTGCATATGTCGCAAAGGTGCACTGCGTGCAACATTTCGGTGGCAGTTAGAATGCCATTCTCATTCTCTGGAATGAGACTCGAAAAACGCAATCACTGCAACATGGAGCCACAATTGCTTGGTAAAAACGCAATCACACTCCATAAGCGATTGTGATTTTCCTTTTGCGATCCCAATGTTGAACCAGGCATAAGGGGGACCAACTGGGTCCCAATTATTTATCAGGTGGTTGTCATGGATTCCAGACTTTACACTTGAGGGTGTAAGAGTGGTACCCATGATGACCACCTATCCCCCTTATCCCCCTTCAAAACTGCCATCCCCTATGCCTAACTCACTCCCTTCCCCCAACCTGCCCTAAGAGTCTACCTTGCCATGGTGGGCCGGCTTACAATCCTATTGGCCATAATGTGATTTACTTTTAGCCAATTGGATTAGCCAAAATACTCTGCCAAAAAAGAATATAATAAACCATCTGAGAGGGAGATCAACTAATTAGAGCCCTTTTGTATTAGGCACGTTACAATAAAAAAATGGTATCGTGCCCATTTTGCCAATAGCAACAGCACGGCGATGAACATGTAAATTGCATTGCCTGGTTTTTGCTAGTGCAATTGGTATTTTCAATAATTACGATTGTCGGCCTGCATCTTTTTTGTTTTGTTTGCTTTGTAACTTTTTGGTGAGGGTTGGTATGGCTGTGGGGAGGAGGAGGCCATACGTAGAACTTGGGGGTATATTTAAATCATTTTAAATATGCCCCTAAGTTCTACACTGCAGGCTGCAACAATTTGTAATCACCAATCAAATTCTCTTAAGGGCCAGTTCACACTTGGTGTGCTTTTGGTGGGGAGCAATTCTGCTCTTTGCTGATTGCCGGTATTCAGCAAAGCAATGTGGTAAATCCTTGCAGTGCCTGCGGTGTGCATATGTCGCAAAGGTGCACTGCGTGCAAGATTTCGGTGGCAGTTAGAATGCCATTCTCATTCTCTGGAATGAGATTTAAAAAACGCAATCACTGCAACATGGAGCCACAATTGCTTGGTAAAAACGCAATCACACTCCATAAGCGATTGTGATTTTCCTTTTGCGATCCCAATGTTGAACCAGGCATAAGGGGGACCAACTGGGTCCCAATTATTTATCAGGTGGTTGTCATGGGTTCCAGACTTTACACTTGAGGGTGTAAGAGTGGTACCCATGATGACCACCTATCCCCCTTATCCCCCTTCAAAACTGCCATCCCCTATGCCTAACTCACTCCCTTCCCCCAACCTGCCCTAAGAGTCTACCTTGCCATGGTGGGCCGGCTTACAATCCTATTGGCCAAAATGTGATTTACTTTTAGCCAATTGGATTAGCCAAAGTACTCTGCCAAAAAAGAATATAATAAACCATCTGAGAGGGAGATCAACTAATTAGAGCCCTTTTGTATTAGGCACGTTACAATTAAAAGATGGTATCGTGCCCATTTTACCAATAGCAACAGCACGGCGATGAACATGTAAATTGCATTGCCTGGTTTTTGCTAGTGCAACTGGTATTTTCAATAATTACGATTGTCGGCCTGCATCTTTTTTGTTTTGTTTGCTTTGTAACTTTTTGGTGAGGGTTGGTATGGCTGTGGGGAGGAGGAGGCCATACGTAGAACTTGGGGGTGTATTTAAATCATTTTAAATATGCCCCTGAGTTCTACACTGCAGGCTGCAACAATTTGTAATCACCAATCAAATTCTCTTAAGGGCCAGTTCACACTTGGTGTGCTTTTGGTGGGGAACATTTCTGCTCTTTGCTGATAGCCGGTATTCAGCAAAGCAATGTGGTAAATCCTTGCAGTGCCTGCGGTGTGCATATGTCGCAAAGGTGCACTGCGTGCAACATTTCGGTGGCAGTTAGAATGCCATTCTCATTCTCTGGAATGAGACTCGAAAAACGCAATCACTGCAACATGGAGCCACAATTGCTTGGTAAAAACGCAATCACACTCCATAAGCGATTGTGATTTTCCTTTTGCGATCTCAATGTTGAACCACGCCTAAGGGGGACCAACTGGGTCCCAATTATTTATCAGGTGGTTGTCATGGGTTCCAGACTTTACACTTGAGGGTGTAAGAGTGGTACCCATGATGACCACCTATCCCCCTTATCCCCCTTCAAAACTGCCATCCCCTATGCCTAACTCACTCCCCTCCCCCAACCTGCCCTAAGAGTCTACCTTGCCATGGTGGGCCGGCTTACAATCCTATTGGCCATAATGTGATTTACTTTTAGCCAATTGGATTAGCCAAAGTACTCTGCCAAAAAAGAATATAATAAACCATCTGAGAGGGAGATCAACTAATTAGAGCCCTTTGTATTAGGCACGTTACAATTAAAAAAAAGGTATCGTGCCCATTTTGCCAATAGCAACAGCACGGCGATGAACATGTAAATTGCATTGCCTGGTTTTTGCTAGTGCAATTGGTATTTTCAATAATTACGATTGTCGGCCTGCATCTTTTTTGTTTTGTTTGCGCTTCTATGCTTTGTAACTTTTTGGTGAGGATTGGTATGGCTGTGGGGAGGAGGAGGCCATACGTAGAACTTGGGGGTATATTTAAATCATTTTAAATATGCCCCTGAGTTCTACACTACAGGCTGCAACAATTTGTAATCACCAATCAAATTCTCTTAAGGGCCAGTTCACACTTGGTGTGCTTTTGGTGGGGAGCATTTCTGCTCTTTGCTGATAGCCGGTATTCAGCAAAGCAATGTGGTAAATCCTTGCAGTGCCTGCGGTGTGCATATGTCGCAAAGGTGCACTGCGTGCAACATTTCGGTGGCAGTTAGAATGCCATTCTCATTCTCTGGAATGAGACTCGAAAAACGCAATCACTGCAACATGGAGCCACAATTGCTTGGTAAAAACGCAATCACACTCCATAAGCGATTGTGATTTTCCTTTTGCGATCCCAATGTTGAACCAGGCATAAGGGGGACCAACTGGGTCCCAATTATTTATCAGGTGGTTGTCATGGGTTCCAGACTTTACACTTGAGGGTGTAAGAGTGGTACCCATGATGACCACCTATCCCCCTTATCCCCCTTCAAAACTGTCATCCCCTATGCCTAACTCACTCCCTTCCCCCAACCTGCCCTAAGAGTCTACCTTGCCATGGTGGGCCGGCTTACAATCCTATTGGCCAAAATTTGATTTACTTTTAGTCAATTGGATTAGCCAAAGTACTCTGCCAAAAAAGAATATAATAAACCATCTGAGAGGGAGATCAACTAATTAGAGCCCTTTTGTATTAGGCACGTTACAATTAAAAAATGGTATCGTGCCCATTTTACCAATAGCAACAGCACGGCGATGAACATGTAAATTGCATTGCCTGGTTTTTGCTAGTGCAATTGGTATTTTCAATAATTACCATTGTCGGCCTGCATCTTTTTTGTTTTGTTTGCTTTGTAACTTTTTGGTGAGGGTTGGTATGGCTGTGGGGAGGAGGAGGCCATACGTAGAACTTGGGGGTATATTTAAATCATTTTAAATATGCCCCTGAGTTCTACACTGCAGGCTGCAACAATTTGTAATCACCAATCAAATTCTCTTAAGGGCCAGTTCACACTTGGTGTGCTTTTGGTGGGGAGCATTTCTGCTCTTTGCTGATAGCCGGTATTCAGCAAGGCAATGTGGTAAATCCTTGCAGTGCCTGCGGTGTGCATATGTCGCAAAGGTGCACTGCGTGCAACATTTCGGTGGCAGTTAGAATGCCATTCTCATTCTCTGGAATGAGACTCGAAAAACGCAATCACTGCAACATGGAGCCACAATTGCTTGGTAAAAACGCAATCACACTCCATAAGCGATTGTGATTTTCCTTTTGCGATCCCAATGTTGAACCAGGCCTAAGGGGGACCAACTGGGTCCCAATTATTTATCAGGTGGTTGCCATGGGTTCCAGACTTTACACTTGAGGGTGTAAGAGTGGTACTCATGATGACCACCTATCCCCCTTATCCCCCTTCAAAACTGCCATCCCCTATGCCTCACTCACTCCCTTCCCCCAACCTGCCCTAAGAGTCTACCTTGCCATGGTGGGCCGGCTTACAATCCTATTGGCCAAAATGTGATCTACTTTTAGCCAATTGGATTAGCCAAAGTACTCTGCCAAAAAAGAATATAATAAACCATCTGAGAGGGAGATCAACTAATTAGAGCCCTTTTGTATTAGGCACGTTACAATAAAAAAATGGTATCGTGCCCATTTTGCCAATAGCAACAGCACGGCGATGAACATGTAAATTGCATTGCCTGGTTTTTGCTAGTGCAATTGGTATTTTCAATAATTACGATTGTCGGCCTGCATCTTTTTTGTTTTGTTTGCATTTCTATGCTTTGTAACTTTTTGGTGAGGATTGGTATGGCTGTGGGGAGGAGGAGGCCATACGTAGAACTTGGGGGTATATTTAAATCATTTTAAATATGCCCCTGAGTTCTACACTGCAGGCTGCAACAATTTGTAATCACCAATCAAATTCTCTCAAGACCAGTTCACACTTGGTGTGCTTTTGGTGGAGGGCGTTTCTGCTCTTTGCTGATAGCCGGTATTCAGCAAAGCACTGTGGTAAATCCTTGCAGTGCCTGAGGTGTGCATATGTCGCACAGGTGCACTGCGTGCAACATTTCGGTGGCAGTTAGAATGCCATTCTCATTCTCTGGAATGAGATTCGAAAAAGGCAATCGATGCAGCATAGAGCCACAATTGCTTGGTAAAAATGCAATCACACTCCATAGGCGATTGTGATTTGCCTTTTGAGATCCCAATGTTAAACCAGCCCTAAGGGGGACCAACTGGGTCCGAATTATTTATCAGGTGGTCGTTGTGTTTCCAGACTTTACACTTGAGGGTGTAAGGGTGGTACCCATGATTACCACCTATCCCTCTTATCCCTCTTCAAAACTGCCATCCCCTATACCTCTCTCACTTCCTTTCTCCAACCTGCCCTAAGAGTCTACCTTGCCATGGTGGGCCGGCTTACAATCCTATTGGCCAAAATGTGATTTACTTTTAGCCAATTGGATTAGCCAAAGTACTCTGCCAAAAAAGAATATAATAAACCATCTGAGAGGGAGATCAACTAATTAGAGCCCTTTTGTATTAGGCACGTTACAGTTAAAAAATGGTATCGTGCCCATTTTGCCAATAGCAACAGCACGGCGATGAACATGTAAATTGCATTGCCTGGTTTTTGCTAGTGCAATTGGTATTTTCAATAATTACGATTGTCGGCCTGCATCTTTTTGTTTTGTTTGCGCTTCTATGCTTTGTAACTTTTTGGTGAGGATTGGTATGGCTGTGGGGAGGAGGAGGCCATACGTAGAACTTGGGGGTTTATTTAAATCATTTTAAATATGCCCCTGAGTTCTACACTGCAGGCTGCAACAATTTGTAATCACCAATCAAATTCTCTTAAGGGCCAGTTCACACTTGATGTGCTTTTGGTGGAGGGCGTTTCTGCTCTTTGCTGATAGCCGGTATTCAGCAAAGCACTGTGGTAAATCCTTGCAGTGCCTGAGGTGTGCATATGTCGCACAGGTGCACTGCGTGCAACATTTCAGTGGCAGTTAGAATGCCATTCTCATTCTCTGGAATGAGATTCGAAAAACGCAATCAATGCAGCATGGAGCCACAATTGCTTGGTAAAAGTGCAATCACACTCCATAGGAGATTGTGATTTGCCTTTTGAGATCCCAATGTTAAACCAGCCCTAAGGGGGACCAACTGGGTCCGAATTATTTATCAGGTGGTCGTTGTGTTTCCAGACTTTACACTTGAGGGTGTAAGGGTGGTACCCATGATTACCACCTATCCCTCTTATCCCTCTTCAAAACTGCCATCCCCTATACCTCTCTCACTTCCTTTCTCCAACCTGCCCTAAAAGTCTACCTTGCCATGGTGGGCCGGCTTACAATCCTATTGGCCAAAATGTGATTTACTTTTAGCCAATTGGATTAGCCAAAGTACTCTGCCAAAAAAGAATATAATAAACCATCTGAGAGGGAGATCAACTAATTAGAGCCCTTTTGTATTAGGCACGTTACAGTTAAAAAATGGTATCGTGCCCATTTTGCCAATAGCAACAGCACGGCGATGAACATGTAAATTGCATTGCCTGGTTTTTGCTAGTGCAATTGGTATTTTCAATAATTACGATTGTCGGCCTGCATCTTTTTTGTTTTGTTTGCGCTTCTATGCTTTGTAACTTTTTGGTGAGGATTGGTATGGCTGTGGGGAGGAGGAGGCCATACGTAGAACTTGGGGGTTTATTTAAATCATTTTAAATATGCCCCTGAGTTCTACACTGCAGGCTGCAACAATTTGTAATCACCAATCAAATTCTCTTAAGGGCCAGTTCACACTTGGTGTGCTTTTGGTGGAGGGCGTTTCTGCTCTTTGCTGATAGCCGGTATTCAGAAAAGCAATGTGGTAAATCCTTGCAGTGCCTGCGGTGTGCATATGTCGCAAAGGTGCACTGCGTGCAACATTTCGGTGGCAGTTAGAATGCCATTCTCATTCTCTGGAATGAGACTCGAAAAACGCAATCACTGCAACATGGAGCCACAATTGCTTGGTAAAAACGCAATCACACTCCATAAGCGATTGTTATTTTCCTTTTGCGATCCCAATGTTGAACCAGGCATAAGGGGGACCAACTGGGTCCCAATTATTTATCAGGTGGTTGTCATGGGTTCCAGACTTTACACTTGAGGGTGTAAGAGTGGTACCCATGATGACCACTTATCCCCCTTCAAAACTGCCATCCCCTATGCCTAACTCACTTCCTTCCCCCAACCTGCCCTAAGAGTCTACCTTGCCATGGTGGGCCGGCTTACAATCCTATTGGCCAAAATGTGATTTACTTTTAGTCAATTGGATTAGCCAAAGTACTCTGCCAAAAAGAATATAATAAACCATCTGAGAGGGAGATCAACTAATTATAGCCCTTTTGTATTAGGCACGTTACAATTAAAAAATGGTATCGTGCCCATTTTGCCAATAGCAACAGCACGGCGATGAACATGTAAATTGCATTGCCTGGTTCTTGCTAGTGCAATTGGTATTTTCAATAATTACGATTGTCGGCCTGCATCTTTTTTGTTTTGTTTGCTTTGTAACTTTTTGGTGAGGGTTGGTATGGCTGTGGGGAGGAGGAGGCCATACGTAGAACTTGGGGGTATATTTAAATCATTTTAAATATGCCCCTGAGTTCTACACTGCAGGCTGCAACAATTTGTAATCACCAATCAAATTCTCTTAAGGGCCAGTTCACACTTGGTGTGCTTTTGGTGGGGAGCATTTCTGCTCTTTGCTGATAGCCGATATTCAGCAAAGCAATGTGGTAAATCCTTGCAGTGCCTGCGGTGTGCATATGTCGCAAAGGTGCACTGCGTGCAACATTTCGGTGGCAGTTAGAATGCCATTCTCATTTTTTGGAATGAGACTCGAAAAACGCAATCACTGCAACATGGAGCCACAATTGCTTGGTAAAAACGCAATCACAATCCATAAGCGATTGTGATTTTCCTTTTGCGATCCCAATGTTGAACCAGGCATAAGGGGGACCAACTGGGTCCCAATTATTTATCAGGTGGTTGTCATGGGTTCCAGACTTTACACTTCAGGGTGTAAGAGTGGTACCCATGATGACCACCTATCCCCCTTATCCCCCTTCAAAACTGCCATCCCCTATGCCTAACTCACTCCCTTCCCCCAACCTGCCCTAAGAGTCTACCTTGCCATGGTGGGCCGGCTTACAATCCTATTGGCCATAATGTGATTTACTTTTAGCCAATTGGATTAGCCAAAGTACTCTGCCAAAAAAGAATATAATAAACCATCTGAGAGGGAGATCAACTAATTAGAGCCCTTTTATATTAGGCACGTTACAATTAAAAAAAAAGGTATCGTGCCCATTTTGCCAATAGCAACAGCATGGCGATGAACATGTAAATTGCATTGCCTGGTTTTTGCTAGTGCAATTGGTATTTTCAATAATTACGATTGTCGGCCTGCATCTTTTTTGTTTTGTTTGCGCTTCTATGCTTTGTAACTTTTTGGTGAGGATTGGTATGGCTGTGGGGAGGAGGAGGCCATACGTAGAACTTGGGGGTATATTTAAATCATTTTAAATATGCCCCTGAGTTCTACACTGCAGGCTGCAACAATTTGTAATCACCAATCAAATTCTCTTAAGGGCCAGTTCACACTCGGTGTGCTTTTGGTGGGGAGCATTTCTGCTCTCTGCTGATAGCCGGTATTCAGCAAAGCAATGTGGTAAATCCTTGCAGTGCCTGCGGTGTGCATATGTCGCAAAGGTGCACTGCGTGCAACATTTCGGTGGCAGTTAGAATGCCATTCTCATTCTCTGGAATGAGACTCGAAAAACGCAATCACTGCAACATGGAGCCACAATTGCTTGGTAAAAACGCAATCACACTCCATAAGCGATTGTGATTTTCCTTTTGCGATCCCAATGTTGAACCAGGCATAAGGGGGACCAACTGGGTCCCAATTATTTATCAGGTGCTTGTCATGGGTTCCAGACTTTACACTTGAGGGTGTAAGAGTGGTACCCATGATGACCACCTATCCCCCTTATCCCCCTTCAAAATTGCCATCCCCTATGCCTAACTCACTCCCTTCCCCCAACCTGCCCTAAGAGTCTACCTTGTCATGGTGGGCCGGCTTACAATCCTATTGGCCAAAATGTGATTTACTTTTAGTCAATTGGATTAGCCAAAGTACTCTGCCAAAAAGAATATAATAAACCATCTGAGAGGGAGATCAACTAATTATAGCCCTTTTGTATTAGGCACGTTACAATAAAAAAATGGTATCGTGCCCATTTTGCCAATAGCAACAGCACGGCGATGAACATGTAAATTGCATTGCAAAATAAGTAGAACAGAGGCGCCAACAGGAGGCTGAGGAGGCTATGGTGGTTCCACCCCCTCCAAGCAAACACAGAAAACTGTGTAATGTAATCAGAACAAATTTATTGGTACACTCCAGGGTATAGATATACAACGCGTTTCGCGGGTATGAGCCCGCTTCTTCAGGCAGTAGAAGTAGGAGTACACAGCAATCTGTCAGCAACACACTTTGTCGCCAGGTGTGTTGCTGACAGATTGCTGTGTACTCCTACTTCTACTGCCTGAAGAAGCGGGCTCATACCCGCGAAACGCGTTGTATATCTATACCCTGGAGTGTACCAATAAATTTGTTCTGATTACATTACACAGTTTTCTGTGTTTGCTTGGAGGGGGTGGAACCACCATAGCCTCCTCAGCGAATTTTAACATTTTAATTACTGTTTTTATCCTGTTGGCGCCTCTGTTCTACTTATTTTGCACTTTATATCCACCCTTGGTGGAGGGGGATACCCTTTTTCTCATCTACAGAGAGCGACTTTTTAATCCTGAGTGGGGACAGGTCAAACTCCTCACCTGCTTATACAGTGGTTGCCTGGAGGTAACCCTGGTTTGTGAATATAATTTTTACTCTTTCACATTATACCAATTGCCAAAACCTACTACACCATATTGGGCTCTCGGTTCTCTCTCCTCATGTAAATTGCATTGCCTGGTTTTTGCTAGTGCAATTGGTATTTTCAATAATTACGATTGTCGGCCTGCATCTTTTTTGTTTTGTTTGCTTTGTAACTTTTTGGTGAGGGTTGGTATGGCTGTGGGGAGGAGGAGGCCATACGTAGAACTTGGGGGTATAGTTAAATCATTTTAAATATGCCCCTGAGTTCTACACTACAGGCTGCAACAATTTGTAATCACCAATCAAATTCTCTTAAGGGCCAGTTCACACTTGGTGTGCTTTTGGTGGGGAGCATTTCTGCTCTTTGCTGATAGCCGGTATTCAGCAAAGCAATGTGGTAAATCCTTGCAGTGCCTGCGGTGTGCATATGTCGCAAAGGTGCACTGCGTGCAACATTTCGGTGGCAGTTAGAATGCCATTCTCATTCTCTGGAATGAGACTCGAAAAACGCAATCACTGCAACATGGAGCCACAATTGCTTGGTAAAAACGCAATCACACTCCATAAGCGATTGTGATTTTCCTTTTGCGATCCCAATGTTGAACCAGGCATAAGGGGGACCAACTGGGTCCCAATTATTTATCAGGTGGTTGTCATGGGTTCCAGACTTTACACTTGAGGGTGTAAGAGTGGTACCCATGATGACCACCTATCCCCCTTATCCCCCTTCAAAACTGTCATCCCCTATGCCTAACTCACTCCCTTCCCCCAACCTGCCCTAAGAGTCTACCTTGCCATGGTGGGCCGGCTTACAATCCTATTGGCCAAAATTTGATTTACTTTTAGTCAATTGGATTAGCCAAAGTACTCTGCCAAAAAAGAATATAATAAACCATCTGAGAGGGAGATCAACTAATTAGAGCCCTTTTGTATTAGGCACGTTACAATTAAAAAATGGTATCGTGCCCATTTTACCAATAGCAACAGCACGGCGATGAACATGTAAATTGCATTGCCTGGTTTTTGCTAGTGCAATTGGTATTTTCAATAATTACCATTGTCGGCCTGCATCTTTTTTGTTTTGTTTGCTTTGTAACTTTTTGGTGAGGGTTGGTATGGCTGTGGGGAGGAGGAGGCCATACGTAGAACTTGGGGGTATATTTAAATCATTTTAAATATGCCCCTGAGTTCTACACTGCAGGCTGCAACAATTTGTAATCACCAATCAAATTCTCTTAAGGGCCAGTTCACACTTGGTGTGCTTTTGGTGGGGAGCATTTCTGCTCTTTGCTGATAGCCGGTATTCAGCAAGGCAATGTGGTAAATCCTTGCAGTGCCTGCGGTGTGCATATGTCGCAAAGGTGCACTGCGTGCAACATTTCGGTGGCAGTTAGAATGCCATTCTCATTCTCTGGAATGAGACTCGAAAAACGCAATCACTGCAACATGGAGCCACAATTGCTTGGTAAAAACGCAATCACACTCCATAAGCGATTGTGATTTTCCTTTTGCGATCCCAATGTTGAACCAGGCCTAAGGGGGACCAACTGGGTCCCAATTATTTATCAGGTGGTTGCCATGGGTTCCAGACTTTACACTTGAGGGTGTAAGAGTGGTACTCATGATGACCACCTATCCCCCTTATCCCCCTTCAAAACTGCCATCCCCTATGCCTCACTCACTCCCTTCCCCCAACCTGCCCTAAGAGTCTACCTTGCCATGGTGGGCCGGCTTACAATCCTATTGGCCAAAATGTGATCTACTTTTAGCCAATTGGATTAGCCAAAGTACTCTGCCAAAAAAGAATATAATAAACCATCTGAGAGGGAGATCAACTAATTAGAGCCCTTTTGTATTAGGCACGTTACAATAAAAAAATGGTATCGTGCCCATTTTGCCAATAGCAACAGCACGGCGATGAACATGTAAATTGCATTGCCTGGTTTTTGCTAGTGCAATTGGTATTTTCAATAATTACGATTGTCGGCCTGCATCTTTTTTGTTTTGTTTGCATTTCTATGCTTTGTAACTTTTTGGTGAGGATTGGTATGGCTGTGGGGAGGAGGAGGCCATACGTAGAACTTGGGGGTATATTTAAATCATTTTAAATATGCCCCTGAGTTCTACACTGCAGGCTGCAACAATTTGTAATCACCAATCAAATTCTCTCAAGACCAGTTCACACTTGGTGTGCTTTTGGTGGAGGGCGTTTCTGCTCTTTGCTGATAGCCGGTATTCAGCAAAGCACTGTGGTAAATCCTTGCAGTGCCTGAGGTGTGCATATGTCGCACAGGTGCACTGCGTGCAACATTTCGGTGGCAGTTAGAATGCCATTCTCATTCTCTGGAATGAGATTCGAAAAAGGCAATCGATGCAGCATAGAGCCACAATTGCTTGGTAAAAATGCAATCACACTCCATAGGCGATTGTGATTTGCCTTTTGAGATCCCAATGTTAAACCAGCCCTAAGGGGGACCAACTGGGTCCGAATTATTTATCAGGTGGTCGTTGTGTTTCCAGACTTTACACTTGAGGGTGTAAGGGTGGTACCCATGATTACCACCTATCCCTCTTATCCCTCTTCAAAACTGCCATCCCCTATACCTCTCTCACTTCCTTTCTCCAACCTGCCCTAAGAGTCTACCTTGCCATGGTGGGCCGGCTTACAATCCTATTGGCCAAAATGTGATTTACTTTTAGCCAATTGGATTAGCCAAAGTACTCTGCCAAAAAAGAATATAATAAACCATCTGAGAGGGAGATCAACTAATTAGAGCCCTTTTGTATTAGGCACGTTACAGTTAAAAAATGGTATCGTGCCCATTTTGCCAATAGCAACAGCACGGCGATGAACATGTAAATTGCATTGCCTGGTTTTTGCTAGTGCAATTGGTATTTTCAATAATTACGATTGTCGGCCTGCATCTTTTTGTTTTGTTTGCGCTTCTATGCTTTGTAACTTTTTGGTGAGGATTGGTATGGCTGTGGGGAGGAGGAGGCCATACGTAGAACTTGGGGGTTTATTTAAATCATTTTAAATATGCCCCTGAGTTCTACACTGCAGGCTGCAACAATTTGTAATCACCAATCAAATTCTCTTAAGGGCCAGTTCACACTTGATGTGCTTTTGGTGGAGGGCGTTTCTGCTCTTTGCTGATAGCCGGTATTCAGCAAAGCACTGTGGTAAATCCTTGCAGTGCCTGAGGTGTGCATATGTCGCACAGGTGCACTGCGTGCAACATTTCAGTGGCAGTTAGAATGCCATTCTCATTCTCTGGAATGAGATTCGAAAAACGCAATCAATGCAGCATGGAGCCACAATTGCTTGGTAAAAGTGCAATCACACTCCATAGGAGATTGTGATTTGCCTTTTGAGATCCCAATGTTAAACCAGCCCTAAGGGGGACCAACTGGGTCCGAATTATTTATCAGGTGGTCGTTGTGTTTCCAGACTTTACACTTGAGGGTGTAAGGGTGGTACCCATGATTACCACCTATCCCTCTTATCCCTCTTCAAAACTGCCATCCCCTATACCTCTCTCACTTCCTTTCTCCAACCTGCCCTAAAAGTCTACCTTGCCATGGTGGGCCGGCTTACAATCCTATTGGCCAAAATGTGATTTACTTTTAGCCAATTGGATTAGCCAAAGTACTCTGCCAAAAAAGAATATAATAAACCATCTGAGAGGGAGATCAACTAATTAGAGCCCTTTTGTATTAGGCACGTTACAGTTAAAAAATGGTATCGTGCCCATTTTGCCAATAGCAACAGCACGGCGATGAACATGTAAATTGCATTGCCTGGTTTTTGCTAGTGCAATTGGTATTTTCAATAATTACGATTGTCGGCCTGCATCTTTTTTGTTTTGTTTGCGCTTCTATGCTTTGTAACTTTTTGGTGAGGATTGGTATGGCTGTGGGGAGGAGGAGGCCATACGTAGAACTTGGGGGTTTATTTAAATCATTTTAAATATGCCCCTGAGTTCTACACTGCAGGCTGCAACAATTTGTAATCACCAATCAAATTCTCTTAAGGGCCAGTTCACACTTGGTGTGCTTTTGGTGGAGGGCGTTTCTGCTCTTTGCTGATAGCCGGTATTCAGAAAAGCAATGTGGTAAATCCTTGCAGTGCCTGCGGTGTGCATATGTCGCAAAGGTGCACTGCGTGCAACATTTCGGTGGCAGTTAGAATGCCATTCTCATTCTCTGGAATGAGACTCGAAAAACGCAATCACTGCAACATGGAGCCACAATTGCTTGGTAAAAACGCAATCACACTCCATAAGCGATTGTTATTTTCCTTTTGCGATCCCAATGTTGAACCAGGCATAAGGGGGACCAACTGGGTCCCAATTATTTATCAGGTGGTTGTCATGGGTTCCAGACTTTACACTTGAGGGTGTAAGAGTGGTACCCATGATGACCACTTATCCCCCTTCAAAACTGCCATCCCCTATGCCTAACTCACTTCCTTCCCCCAACCTGCCCTAAGAGTCTACCTTGCCATGGTGGGCCGGCTTACAATCCTATTGGCCAAAATGTGATTTACTTTTAGTCAATTGGATTAGCCAAAGTACTCTGCCAAAAAGAATATAATAAACCATCTGAGAGGGAGATCAACTAATTATAGCCCTTTTGTATTAGGCACGTTACAATTAAAAAATGGTATCGTGCCCATTTTGCCAATAGCAACAGCACGGCGATGAACATGTAAATTGCATTGCCTGGTTCTTGCTAGTGCAATTGGTATTTTCAATAATTACGATTGTCGGCCTGCATCTTTTTTGTTTTGTTTGCTTTGTAACTTTTTGGTGAGGGTTGGTATGGCTGTGGGGAGGAGGAGGCCATACGTAGAACTTGGGGGTATATTTAAATCATTTTAAATATGCCCCTGAGTTCTACACTGCAGGCTGCAACAATTTGTAATCACCAATCAAATTCTCTTAAGGGCCAGTTCACACTTGGTGTGCTTTTGGTGGGGAGCATTTCTGCTCTTTGCTGATAGCCGATATTCAGCAAAGCAATGTGGTAAATCCTTGCAGTGCCTGCGGTGTGCATATGTCGCAAAGGTGCACTGCGTGCAACATTTCGGTGGCAGTTAGAATGCCATTCTCATTTTTTGGAATGAGACTCGAAAAACGCAATCACTGCAACATGGAGCCACAATTGCTTGGTAAAAACGCAATCACAATCCATAAGCGATTGTGATTTTCCTTTTGCGATCCCAATGTTGAACCAGGCATAAGGGGGACCAACTGGGTCCCAATTATTTATCAGGTGGTTGTCATGGGTTCCAGACTTTACACTTCAGGGTGTAAGAGTGGTACCCATGATGACCACCTATCCCCCTTATCCCCCTTCAAAACTGCCATCCCCTATGCCTAACTCACTCCCTTCCCCCAACCTGCCCTAAGAGTCTACCTTGCCATGGTGGGCCGGCTTACAATCCTATTGGCCATAATGTGATTTACTTTTAGCCAATTGGATTAGCCAAAGTACTCTGCCAAAAAAGAATATAATAAACCATCTGAGAGGGAGATCAACTAATTAGAGCCCTTTTATATTAGGCACGTTACAATTAAAAAAAAAGGTATCGTGCCCATTTTGCCAATAGCAACAGCATGGCGATGAACATGTAAATTGCATTGCCTGGTTTTTGCTAGTGCAATTGGTATTTTCAATAATTACGATTGTCGGCCTGCATCTTTTTTGTTTTGTTTGCGCTTCTATGCTTTGTAACTTTTTGGTGAGGATTGGTATGGCTGTGGGGAGGAGGAGGCCATACGTAGAACTTGGGGGTATATTTAAATCATTTTAAATATGCCCCTGAGTTCTACACTGCAGGCTGCAACAATTTGTAATCACCAATCAAATTCTCTTAAGGGCCAGTTCACACTCGGTGTGCTTTTGGTGGGGAGCATTTCTGCTCTCTGCTGATAGCCGGTATTCAGCAAAGCAATGTGGTAAATCCTTGCAGTGCCTGCGGTGTGCATATGTCGCAAAGGTGCACTGCGTGCAACATTTCGGTGGCAGTTAGAATGCCATTCTCATTCTCTGGAATGAGACTCGAAAAACGCAATCACTGCAACATGGAGCCACAATTGCTTGGTAAAAACGCAATCACACTCCATAAGCGATTGTGATTTTCCTTTTGCGATCCCAATGTTGAACCAGGCATAAGGGGGACCAACTGGGTCCCAATTATTTATCAGGTGCTTGTCATGGGTTCCAGACTTTACACTTGAGGGTGTAAGAGTGGTACCCATGATGACCACCTATCCCCCTTATCCCCCTTCAAAATTGCCATCCCCTATGCCTAACTCACTCCCTTCCCCCAACCTGCCCTAAGAGTCTACCTTGTCATGGTGGGCCGGCTTACAATCCTATTGGCCAAAATGTGATTTACTTTTAGTCAATTGGATTAGCCAAAGTACTCTGCCAAAAAGAATATAATAAACCATCTGAGAGGGAGATCAACTAATTATAGCCCTTTTGTATTAGGCACGTTACAATAAAAAAATGGTATCGTGCCCATTTTGCCAATAGCAACAGCACGGCGATGAACATGTAAATTGCATTGCAAAATAAGTAGAACAGAGGCGCCAACAGGAGGCTGAGGAGGCTATGGTGGTTCCACCCCCTCCAAGCAAACACAGAAAACTGTGTAATGTAATCAGAACAAATTTATTGGTACACTCCAGGGTATAGATATACAACGCGTTTCGCGGGTATGAGCCCGCTTCTTCAGGCAGTAGAAGTAGGAGTACACAGCAATCTGTCAGCAACACACTTTGTCGCCAGGTGTGTTGCTGACAGATTGCTGTGTACTCCTACTTCTACTGCCTGAAGAAGCGGGCTCATACCCGCGAAACGCGTTGTATATCTATACCCTGGAGTGTACCAATAAATTTGTTCTGATTACATTACACAGTTTTCTGTGTTTGCTTGGAGGGGGTGGAACCACCATAGCCTCCTCAGCGAATTTTAACATTTTAATTACTGTTTTTATCCTGTTGGCGCCTCTGTTCTACTTATTTTGCACTTTATATCCACCCTTGGTGGAGGGGGATACCCTTTTTCTCATCTACAGAGAGCGACTTTTTAATCCTGAGTGGGGACAGGTCAAACTCCTCACCTGCTTATACAGTGGTTGCCTGGAGGTAACCCTGGTTTGTGAATATAATTTTTACTCTTTCACATTATACCAATTGCCAAAACCTACTACACCATATTGGGCTCTCGGTTCTCTCTCCTCATGTAAATTGCATTGCCTGGTTTTTGCTAGTGCAATTGGTATTTTCAATAATTACGATTGTCGGCCTGCATCTTTTTTGTTTTGTTTGCTTTGTAACTTTTTGGTGAGGGTTGGTATGGCTGTGGGGAGGAGGAGGCCATACGTAGAACTTGGGGGTATAGTTAAATCATTTTAAATATGCCCCTGAGTTCTACACTGCAGGCTGCAACAATTTGTAATCACCAATCAAATTCTCTTAAGGGCCAGTTCACACTTGGTGTGCTTTTGGTGGGGAGCATTTCTGCTCTTTGCTGATAGCCGGTATTCAGCAAAGCAATGTGGTAAATCCTTGCAGTGCCTGCGGTGTGCATATGTCGCAAAGGTGAACTGCGTGCAACATTTCGGTGGCAGTTAGAATGCCATTCTCATTCTCTGGAATGAGACTCGAAAAACGCAATCACTGCAACATGGAGCCACAATTGCTTGGTAAAAACGCAATCACACTCCATAAGCGATTGTGATTTTCCTTTTGCGATCCCAATGTTGAACCAGGCATAAGGGGGACCAACTGGGTCCCAATTATTTATCAGGTGGTTGTCATGGATTCCAGACTTTACAATTGAGGGTGTAAGAGTGGTACCCATGATGACCACCTATCCCCCTTATCCCCCTTCAAAACTGCCATCCCCTATGCCTAACTCACTCCCTTCCCCCAACCTGCCCTAAGAGTCTACCTTGCCATGGTGGGCCGGCTTACAATCCTATTGGCCATAATGTGATTTACTTTTAGCCAATTGGATTAGCCAAAATACTCTGCCAAAAAAGAATATAATAAACCATCTGAGAGGAAGATCAACTAATTAGAGCCCTTTTGTATTAGGCACGTTACAATTAAAAAATGGTATCGTGCCCATTTTGCCAATAGCAACAGCACGGCGATGAACATGTAAATTGCATTGCCTGGTTTTTGCTAGTGCAATTGGTATTTTCAATAATTACGATTGTCGGCCTGCATCTTTTTTGTTTTGTTTGCTTTGTAACTTTTTGGTGAGGGTTGGTATGGCTGTGGGGAGGAGGAGGCCATACGTAGAACTTGGGGGTATATTTAAATCATTTTAAATATGCCCCTAAGTTCTACACTGCAGGCTGCAACAATTTGTAATCACCAATCAAATTCTATCAAGGGCCAGTTCACACTTGGTGTGCTTTTGGTGGAGTGCGTTTCTGCTCTTTGCTAATAGCCGGTATTCAGCAAAGCACTGTGGTAAATCCTTGCAGTGCCTGAGGTGTGCATATGTCGCACAGGTGCACTGCGTGCAACATTTCAGTGGCAGTTAGAATGCCATTCTCATTCTCTGGAATGAGATTTGAAAAACGCAATCGATGCAGCATAGAGCCACAATTGCTTGGTAAAAATCCAATCACACTCCATAGGCGATTGTGATTTGCCTTTTGAGATCCCAATGTTAAACCAGGCCTAAGGGGGACCAACTGGGTCCGAATTATTTATCAGGTGGTCGTTGTGTTTCCAGACTTTACACTTGAGGGTGTAAGATGGTACCCATGATTACCACCTATCCCTCTTATCCCTCTTCAAAACTGCCATCCCCTATACCTCTCTCACTTCCTTTCTCCAACCTGCCCTAAGAGTCTACCTTGCCATGGTGGGCCGGCTTACAATCCTATTGGCCAAAATGTGATCTACTTTTAGCCAATTGGATTAGCCAAAGTACTCTGCCAAAAAAGAATATAATAAACCATCTGAGAGGGAGATCAACTAATTAGAGCCCTTTTGTATTAGGCACGTTACAGTTAAAAAATGGTATCGTGCCCATTTTGCCAATAGCAACAGCACGGCGATGAACATGTAAATTGCATTGCCTGGTTTTTGCTAGTGCAATTGGTATTTTCAATAATTACGATTGTCGGCCTGCATCTTTTTGTTTTGTTTGCATTTCTATGCTTTGTAACTTTTTGGTGAGGATTGGTATGGCTGTGGGGAGGAGGAGGCCATACGTAGAACTTGGGGGTATATTTAAATCATTTTAAATATGCCCCTGAGTTCTACACTGCAGGCTGCAACAATTTGTAATCACCAATCAAATTCTCTCAAGACCAGTTCACACTTGGTGTGCTTTTGGTGGAGGGCGTTTCTGCTCTTTGCTGATAGCCGGTATTCAGCAAAGCACTGTGGTAAATCCTTGCAGTGCCTGAGGTGTGCATATGTCGCACAGGTGCACTGCGTGCAACATTTCGGTGGCAGTTAGAATGCCATTCTCATTCTCTGGAATGAGATTCGAAAAAGGCAATCGATGCAGCATAGAGCCACAATTGCTTGGTAAAAATGCAATCACACTCCATAGGCGATTGTGATTTGCCTTTTGAGATCCCAATGTTAAACCAGCCCTAAGGGGGACCAACTGGGTCCGAATTATTTATCAGGTGGTCGTTGTGTTTCCAGACTTTACACTTGAGGGTGTAAGGGTGGTACCCATGATTACCACCTATCCCTCTTATCCCTCTTCAAAACTGCCATCCCCTATACCTCTCTCACTTCCTTTCTCCAACCTGCCCTAAGAGTCTACCTTGCCATGGTGGGCCGGCTTACAATCCTATTGGCCAAAATGTGATTTACTTTTAGCCAATTGGATTAGCCAAAGTACTCTGCCAAAAAAGAATATAATAAACCATCTGAGAGGGAGATCAACTAATTAGAGCCCTTTTGTATTAGGCACGTTACAGTTAAAAAATGGTATCGTGCCCATTTTGCCAATAGCAACAGCACGGCGATGAACATGTAAATTGCATTGCCTGGTTTTTGCTAGTGCAATTGGTATTTTCAATAATTACGATTGTCGGCCTGCATCTTTTTGTTTTGTTTGCGCTTCTATGCTTTGTAACTTTTTGGTGAGGATTGGTATGGCTGTGGGGAGGAGGAGGCCATACGTAGAACTTGGGGGTTTATTTAAATCATTTTAAATATGCCCCTGAGTTCTACACTGCAGGCTGCAACAATTTGTAATCACCAATCAAATTCTCTTAAGGGCCAGTTCACACTTGGTGTGCTTTTGGTGGAGGGCGTTTCTGCTCTTTGCTGATAGCCGGTATTCAGCAAAGCACTGTGGTAAATCCTTGCAGTGCCTGAGGTGTGCATATGTCGCACAGGTGCACTGCGTGCAACATTTCAGTGGCAGTTAGAATGCCATTCTCATTCTCTGGAATGAGATTCGAAAAACGCAATCAATGCAGCATGGAGCCACAATTGCTTGGTAAAAATGCAATCACACTCCATAGGAGATTGTGATTTGCCTTTTGAGATCCCAATGTTAAACCAGCCCTAAGGGGGACCAACTGGGTCCGAATTATTTATCAGGTGGTCGTTGTGTTTCCAGACTTTACACTTGAGGGTGTAAGGGTGGTACCCATGATTACCACCTATCCCTCTTATCCCTCTTCAAAACTGCCATCCCCTATACCTCTCTCACTTCCTTTCTCCAACCTGCCCTAAGAGTCTACCTTGCCATGGTGGGCCGGCTTACAATCCTATTGGCCAAAATGTGATTTACTTTTAGCCAATTGGATTAGCCAAAGTACTCTGCCAAAAAAGAATATAATAAACCATCTGAGAGGGAGATCAACTAATTAGAGCCCTTTTGTATTAGGCACGTTACAGTTAAAAAATGGTATCGTGCCCATTTTGCCAATAGCAACAGCACGGCGATGAACATGTAAATTGCATTGCCTGGTTTTTGCTAGTGCAATTGGTATTTTCAATAATTACGATTGTCGGCCTGCATCTTTTTTGTTTTGTTTGCGCTTCTATGCTTTGTAACTTTTTGGTGAGGATTGGTATGGCTGTGGGGAGGAGGAGGCCATACGTAGAACTTGGGGGTATATTTAAATCATTTTAAATATGCCCCTGAGTTCTACACTGCAGGCTGCAACAATTTGTAATCACCAATCAAATTCTCTTAAGGGCCAGTTCACACTTGGTGTGCTTTTGGTGGAGGGCGTTTCTGCTCTTTGCTGATAGCCGGTATTCAGCAAAGCACTGTGGTAAATCCTTGCAGTGCCTGAGGTGTGCATATGTCGCACAGGTGCACTGCGTGCAACATTTCAGTGGCAGTTAGAATGCCATTCTCATTCTCTGGAATGAGATTCGAAAAACGCAATCAATGCAGCATGGAGCCACAATTGCTTGGTAAAAATGCAATCACACTCCATAGGCGATTGTGATTTGCCTTTTGAGATCCCAATGTTAAACCAGGCCTAAGGGGGACCAACTGGGTCCGAATTATTTATCAGGTGGTCGTTGTGTTTCCGGACCTTACACTTGAGGGTGTAAGAGTGGTACCCATGATTACCACCTATCACTCTTATCCCTCTTCAAAACTGCCATCCCCTATACCTCTCTCACTTCCTTTCTCCAACCTGCCCTAAGAGTCTACCTTGCCATGGTGGGCCGGCTTACAATCCTATTGGCCAAAATGTGATTTACTTTTAGCCAATTGGATTAGCCAAAGTACTCTGCCAAAAAAGAATATAATAAACCATCTGAGAGGGAGATCAACTAATTAGAGCCCTTTTGTATTAGGCACGTTACAATTAAAAAATGGTATCGTGTCCATTTTGCTAATAGCAACAGCACGGCGATGAACATGTAAATTGCATTGCCTGGTTTTTGCTAGTGCAATTGGTATTTTCAATAAATACGATTGTCGGCCTGCATCTTTTTTGTTTTGTTTGCGCTTCTATGCTTTGTAACTTTTTGGTGAGGGTTGGTATGGCTGTGGGGAGGAGGAGGCCATACGTAGAACTTGGGGGTATATTTAAATCATTTTAAATATGCCCCTGAGTTCTACACTGCAGGCTGCAACAATTTGTAATCACCAATCAAATTCTCTTAAGGGCCAGTTCACACTTGGTGTGCTTTTGGTGGGGAGCATTTCTGCTCTTTGCTGATAGCCGGTATTCAGAAAAGCAATGTGGTAAATCCTTGCAGTGCCTGCGGTGTGCATATGTCGCAAAGGTGCACTGCGTGCAACATTTCGGTGGCAGTTAGAATGCCATTCTCATTCTCTGGAATGAGACTCGAAAAACGCAATCACTGCAACATGGAGCCACAATTGCTTGGTAAAAACGCAATCACACTCCATAAGCGATTGTTATTTTCCTTTTGCGATCCCAATGTTGAACCAGGCATAAGGGGGACCAACTGGGTCCCAATTATTTATCAGGTGGTTGTCATGGGTTCCAGACTTTACACTTGAGGGTGTAAGAGTGGTACCCATGATGACCACTTATCCCCCTTCAAAACTGCCATCCCCTATGCCTAACTCACTTCCTTCCCCCAACCTGCCCTAAGAGTCTACCTTGCCATGGTGGGCCGGCTTACAATCCTATTGGCCAAAATGTGATTTACTTTTAGTCAATTGGATTAGCCAAAGTACTCTGCCAAAAAGAATATAATAAACCATCTGAGAGGGAGATCAACTAATTATAGCCCTTTTGTATTAGGCACGTTACAATTAAAAAATGGTATCGTGCCCATTTTGCCAATAGCAACAGCACGGCGATGAACATGTAAATTGCATTGCCTGGTTCTTGCTAGTGCAATTGGTATTTTCAATAATTACGATTGTCGGCCTGCATCTTTTTTGTTTTGTTTGCTTTGTAACTTTTTGGTGAGGGTTGGTATGGCTGTGGGGAGGAGGAGGCCATACGTAGAACTTGGGGGTATATTTAAATCATTTTAAATATGCCCCTGAGTTCTACACTGCAGGCTGCAACAATTTGTAATCACCAATCAAATTCTCTTAAGGGCCAGTTCACACTTGGTGTGCTTTTGGTGGGGAGCATTTCTGCTCTTTGCTGATAGCCGATATTCAGCAAAGCAATGTGGTAAATCCTTGCAGTGCCTGCGGTGTGCATATGTCGCAAAGGTGCACTGCGTGCAACATTTCGGTGGCAGTTAGAATGCCATTCTCATTTTTTGGAATGAGACTCGAAAAACGCAATCACTGCAACATGGAGCCACAATTGCTTGGTAAAAACGCAATCACAATCCATAAGCGATTGTGATTTTCCTTTTGCGATCCCAATGTTGAACCAGGCATAAGGGGGACCAACTGGGTCCCAATTATTTATCAGGTGGTTGTCATGGGTTCCAGACTTTACACTTGAGGGTGTAAGAGTGGTACCCATGATGACCACCTATCCCCCTTATCCCCCTTCAAAACTGCCATCCCCTATGCCTAACTCACTCCCTTCCCCCAACCTGCCCTAAGAGTCTACCTTGCCATGGTGGGCCGGCTTACAATCCTATTGGCCATAATGTGATTTACTTTTAGCCAATTGGATTAGCCAAAGTACTCTGCCAAAAAAGAATATAATAAACCATCTGAGAGGGAGATCAACTAATTAGAGCCCTTTTATATTAGGCACGTTACAATTAAAAAAAAAAGGTATCGTGCCCATTTTGCCAATAGCAACAGCATGGCGATGAACATGTAAATTGCATTGCCTGGTTTTTGCTAGTGCAATTGGTATTTTCAATAATTACGATTGTCGGCCTGCATCTTTTTTGTTTTGTTTGCGCTTCTATGCTTTGTAACTTTTTGGTGAGGATTGGTATGGCTGTGGGGAGGAGGAGGCCATACGTAGAACTTGGGGGTATATTTAAATCATTTTAAATATGCCCCTGAGTTCTACACTGCAGGCTGCAACAATTTGTAATCACCAATCAAATTCTCTTAAGGGCCAGTTCACACTCGGTGTGCTTTTGGTGGGGAGCATTTCTGCTCTCTGCTGATAGCCGGTATTCAGCAAAGCAATGTGGTAAATCCTTGCAGTGCCTGCGGTGTGCATATGTCGCAAAGGTGCACTGCATGCAACATTTCGGTGGCAGTTAGAATGCCATTCTCATTCTCTGGAATGAGACTCGAAAAACGCAATCACTGCAACATGGAGCCACAATTGCTTGGTAAAAACGCAATCACACTCCATAAGCGATTGTGATTTTCCTTTTGCGATCCCAATGTTGAACCAGGCATAAGGGGGACCAACTGGGTCCCAATTATTTATCAGGTGCTTGTCATGG